>NW_026623373.1:141050-193252 GCF_030028575.1 Malurus melanocephalus | reverse complement strand
CACATAGCTAGAATGGCATTGCACAGCAACATTAATTTCCCTCCTCTGGGCCAATGGACTTCATAAATGTTCTGAAACATCTGTCAGTGACAAATCTACAAGTCATGTCCCTTTAGTAAAGGMTAAGTTCATGCAATGTATCCTCCTCCTGCTCCTCCAGCTGTTTTATTGCTTCTGTCAGCTATYGAGGTTTAGGTGCGGGAGCTGCAGGCAGCACTTCCAATGGACGCTGAGCTTAAAGTAATGAGAAAAATCTAGCCAACTGATACAATTGCAAGTGCATGAAAAGTCTAATGAAAGCACTCAAAAATGACAGATAATTACCATAAAATCAAATACTATATTAACTGTTAACTTAGAGTAGCAAAGTTTTATATGTAGAATAWCCTCACCTSCATTGTTTTTTKATGCAGGAGACTCAGCAGCTTGCTTCATAACTAAGACCCAAAAAAATTMTTCTTCCAGCAMAGGTAGGCCACAGAATTTTGAAAAATTCWTTGTGATCATTATTCAACAATGCTTTTACCTAAAGCATGGGGAGAAAAAATATTTCAGATATAAGGCCACACAATTTTTTTTTATGTTTTATTCCAAAAAGATGAATTCCTAAGTTAAACTTAATATTCAACTGGATAACACAAGGTACAAAAAAGTTATCTTCTTTGCTTTAAAAAGTTAGATTTTCATAATATGGCAAAATAAAATACCTTCTTTAAGAAACACCTAGAGTTTAAGCTCCAAGAAAAAAATGTAAGATAAACCAATGAGAAAGGGGTGAAATTCACCGCTCCCAAGGCTTTTTATTTTGTATTTACCTACTTTGTTTAACTTGAATCTTTATCGGTGCTACAGAGGGAGCAAGCACGGCYCAGCAGGCAAGTGTTGGCTTTTTGGTAAGGCGTTGGGGTTTTTTTAATGTTATTTTCAATTAATTTAAATCAGATTTCTCAAGTTGTGTACTACCAAGTTGTACTCTGTTTAACCATCTCTACTAATAAAAGGTATGGAAGGAATTTCAAACCTTATTTTTGAAAGCATTTATTAAGGGTACTTAAACTTCTGCTACCAAGACAAAATATTCATATTTTGAACACCTTCCTAAAATTCATGCTCTCAGATATCTAGAAAGTTCMGAATGCTCTCTTAATGAATTCTATTAAGGAATGCAACTAAAAMTTTATTTCCAAGACATTCTTCAAGATATGTGCTTCATGAAACTGCCACAGTATTTAGCACCTTTCCCTTGGTGCTTGTCCTTGTTTTGCAAGACTTTGTGGCTTCCAATTTGGTCTACAGGTGACCAAGTAGGATGGAAAACACACAAAAAATATYCCCCTCTTCAGGACGCAGCTTCTTTGGCAAAGCCAGCACAAACTCTCTCAAACAGGCCTTGGTACCAAGGGGAAGGGAAGGGCAGAGCCATTTTTTCCACAGCTAAACAAGGTTCCCAGGAGCTCAAGCTATGCTAAAAGAGAAAAAGATGTGSCAGCAGGTGACTAGTCTTCAAGACTTCATGCATTTTCTGTAGAGGCCATAAAAGAAATATCTGACTCAGAGAAATGTATGAATGTCTAAAATTTCTTCACCCTTTTGTGAAGTTCTTCAGGGATTTAGACTAACTAGCTCTGTCTTTCTGGCACTTCCTCCCCAGGTTTAAATTCATGAGTACACTGGAGTTCTTTAATCTCTTTCTTGCCTCCTTAAACCCTCTGTGCTGGCCTGAATTTAATAAATACAGAATATGACCAAAAATGTGAAAGCAAATTAGCATATACTTTGATTTTTCTTTCAAATGCAAACTAGATAATATASCAGAAGAGAAATAATATCTGAACATTGCTTTAAAATAATTTCACATCTTCTAACTCAAATACAATCATTAATAGCAATTTTTGGTAAATAGTTATCTAAGCTGAAAATAATTTTATCCGGTTGTTCTACCAAAAAATCATAGGTTCTTCTCTAGCACTACAAGATACACATGGAAACTTAAAACTGCATCAAATAAGCAACACCATAAAAAAATAAAATACTGAAAGATCTCTCAAAATGTGCTTGTGTATGAAGGATAATCACTAAAAATATACTGACATGSAAAAACTTCTACCCATAGATTTGTAATACAGATGGCCCCTTAAATTAGCCAGTGTATATTTTAAAGGCATTCTATAAAAATAAGAAATGCAGATCACAACATTTTTATACTTATACTCTGTAAGTATATGAGGAACACAGAGAAGAAAAGTCTATCCTCAAGAGTGTTTTAATGTATTTAAATATAGATATGAATATAATTATATATTTATATATATTGATTATTTATACAGCTGTTTGAAAAGATGTGTCTAGCTGCTCATCTGAAGCGTCACATTGTCACAAATATCAAAGCACAGCTTCAGTCTTTCCAAGTACGTATTTGAATGACAGTAGTGACATCGAGTGGTCATTGTTGTTAAATGCTGCCGCGTATTGYCATGAAACCCCAACTACACCACTGTGTAGACACTGTGAGTAGCACACAGAGCTAAATCAGCTGGTACTGCTTGTACGGCAGCCTCAGAGGTGATTTCAGTACAGATTGGCAGTGTACAGTTTAAGTTCAGTCAAACATCTTAAACAGAACCCTGTGTACAATGCATCAGAGCCGATAATGTACTGACAAAAGGAGGAGCAGAATACAAAGGCAGAGCATCCACCACAGGATAGGCTGCACCTTTAAAAGGCTGGCATCAAAGGCCTCAAGAAGATCCTCTGAACCATACAAGCACTCACACAGAACACCAAGYATTTGAGCAACACCAAAGTCTGTGGATAATTTCTGTCTCCAGAAGTGCTTCCCCAGCCCTTGGTCCTGGTGCTGGCTCTGGCCCTTATCCCATACGCTGATGGGAATCCCACTTGCACCCATATGCACTTACTCCTCGAACACTTCATACCTGCGCAAAATTATTTGTGTGTGTGCACAAGCACCTGCCCCCCCAGCCAGTTCCCTTCTCAGGCAATCAGAGAACCAGCACAGAGGCAATGCCCTCATGCCTCAGAAGCCAACCGTGGTGCAGCAGACGAGGTCACCAAGACAAGTTGCACAATTCATCATGCACATATGCACTCAGCTGGCTGCAGTCAAAATGTTTGGCTTTTTGGATGGTTGAGAAAGCTTCACTGGACAGCAGGAGAGCAAAGATCACTCAGTAGTCAGGGATTCAATGAATGCTCATGTGGTTTGGGTGCTCATTGAATCATGTTCCTAGTATGCTGATCCTTCCTTCACTCCCTTCCCTGTGCCCATTGCCACAGTTAAACAGAACTTGTACTGAAATTCCCCATCTTTTTTACTTCTCTATTTTTTCATTTGTTTGTTTCGTTTCTACATTTAAAAGCACCATTTCCCCCTTATTGTCCATGCTGCTTATACATTAAGGCTGTGTGTAAAGCTATGAGGACAGACACCTTCTGGCAGTGACAACCTTCAAAAATAACTGAAACTCGTCACTGGTTTGGGTGCAGACATGAGGCTCCCACTCAGAGCACATCTCAGTAATCCATTCTCTGTTCAAACACACTTCCATATCATGTCCTGCATCTACAACCTGTGCCTTCCACAGAAGGCTCTCATCAGTATCTAGGGCTCTACTGAGGGAACATGCCAAGAGTCCAACGCAAAAACCTTTATCTTCAGATTTCAAGGAGGGAGCGATCTTTTTCCTGTATGCCATGTAACAACTTCTGCACATGGTGTGAGACTTTGGAGGAACTGCTGAATGATGCAGAAAATGTATCATTGTAATAATAGCCCATATGGATAAGCAACTCCCTTTTCAAATTCATATGGTATGCACAAAATGTCCTGTTTCATTTGCTTGTTGTTTTCTTGTTCTGATGTCCCCAAGTCATTGTTCATTGATATGCTACACTGAAATTATTTCTATGGCATTTCTGTAAAACTGATTGAGAGTACTGAACTAATGGATATGTACAAATATGAMAAACATAGCAGACTTGGGTAAGTCCACAGGAGGCTGAGGTACCAGATGACCTTCTGCAACTGAGATGATTGCAGCACAGACCTGAAGCAGTGCCTTTCCTGGAGCACCTCAGTGCACTGACAGAATAACCATCACAGGAGRGAGGGAAGATGGCTCTCAACCTCACAAACAATGCACAAGGATATAAAAGGATGGCAGATGGGCCCAAAACACAGCCTGGTTWTATAAACATTTGGAGGAGTGTAGGAGGCCCATGGAATGGGAGAATAATAAATATCTGTTAAGGGACCCAAGATAATAATTAATCAGAATGTATAAATCTGTACATGGGGTATAAATATAATTTAAATATGTAGTATAAGGTGTGTTGAGGAGATTTAATTAATGAGATTTAATGAGATTTAAATACAAAAGGATAGTTAGAAGATGTATAATTGTATTAAATTATGTGGGACATAAGCATGATGCAAATGTTATGGAATAAGGCATGGAGATTGTACTGAGTGCGGCTGGGATGAAGTCRGCCTTCCCACAGCAGCTCTCACTCTGCTGTGCTTTGTGCCTGTGGCTGGAAAGGTGTCAGTGTCACACATCAGTGCTTTGGYTRYCGCTGAGCACTGCTCCCAYAGCATCAAGGCTGTCTCTCCAATATCTCCCCATCCTCAAATGCCCGTAGGCTGAGGGTGGGCAAAAGGCTGGGAGAGGACAAAGCCAGAAGAACTGACTCAAACTGACCAAGGAGATATTCCATACCAAACAACATTGCACTCAGCAATAGAACTGAGTAAAAGTTTATTAAAATAAGAGAAAGAAGAAGGAAGAGAGGCATTTGTCTTCTGGAGCATCCACTATGCATACCAAGGCCCTATTTCCCAGGCATTGGCTGGATATCACCTGCTGATGGGAAGTAGAGAATAGATCTTTCACTTTCCCTTTGCTTCTATGTGCAGCCTTTGCTTTTTGGAAACTGCTTTCATCTTGGCCTATGAGTTCTCTTTCATCCCATATTCCTCCCTCAGGTCCTGCTGAGGAGGGCAGTGATAGAGTAGCTGCATGGGCACCTGGAGACAGCCAAAGTCATCCCGTCACAACTTTATACAGAGAAAGATCAGCTCTTCCCAGTCAGGTATTCCCTGTGAGAACRTTACATGAAAGCACTTCTGAAAGGTTGCAGCCCAATTACAGCCCAATTTAGTTTTCTGTATGTGCCTTTCTACGTGTTCCAGCCATTTCCATCAATTAAGCAATTAATCTTCTGTACTGTTTGTCTGACACCAAAATGAGACTGACACAAAAGTATCCAAAAGCTTAGAAGCAGGCATCCACTCAATAACAGGGTAAAAATAAAATCTCAACTTATACTCCAAAATGTACAATGACGATCTTTTTCAAAGAAGTATGGGATACTTAGACACCATAAAAGGCTGATAATTCTTTTTTAATTGTCAGGMAGATGTAGCACATAAAAACCAGACACTTGTATAAGAGCAACATATGATGATATAAATTCATAAGCACAGAATTTTGGAGTGAGTTTAACATATTATATAAGCCAACCTAAAGCTATTATCTCCTTCCTGTCAGTCCAAGTTGATGGTCTTATTAAAAAAAATTAGGCAGTTGCATAATAAATGAATAATCACAACATTGATTTTTTAATATCAAATGTATTAAACCCATCTTACTTGTCCTTGTTATTTTCTCCCTCTTTCCCATCTATTCCTTGTATTCTTCAATTATTTTTGATCAAAAAAAWTTTTTGACAATATTTAAGAAAATAGGATATATCTTTTGGGTTGTTTGTGTTATTTTAAATACAAATATTTCTAATCCAAGTTGAAGCCTTTGAGCCCTTAAGAAATAATAACAAAAAACATTAATGAGTATTTTCCTGCAAGAACTTTATACTGTTCTAGACTTACAGAAGCAGGTTAGAATAAAATTTCCAATCTCAGCTCCTCTCAGAGATTCACATTTAACTGAATAAGATCAGCTTCCCATTCTGACATTCAAGAAAGCTGCAACAGGAAAACAAACTTCTTAACTGTTTTAAAACTGCAGTATTTTCTAATTTGAAAATATAACTCTTTTTCAGGTAGTGAAAATCTTGTACAATCATAACATCCTGATAGATTTTCCAGAATCAGCTTCCCATGGCAACAGTTCCTGAAAGTCAGTACTTCTGATTAAATTACAGTTGTTTCCTTGCCCATGCTTTGGTGCTAGAGGTGAAAAGGATTCACATCCTGCATATTTCCTCTTCTATCTTTATGTACAGTACAACTACTGCAATATAAATATCTTGAGCTTGAAGGCCATGTTCCAAAGTAATTTGTATTTAATTTAAAAAGCTTTTGAAAATTTTGTTTCAATAAACCAAAATTTGCTGAGATATGAATCTATACTAGAATTTTTCACTTATTGAAAATACTTACACAGAAATGTATTTCCAATTTACCAAATCATGCAAAATTTCTCTTTTTCTTTGAAGACCACCAGGTGGCATGTGAAACATACGATAATACTAACAACATAATTGAAAGAATACAGTAAAAAAGTGGTATGCAGTTCTACCAAATGACCATTACCTGAATACTCAAACCATTTTGACCAAATGACCATTACCTGAATACTCAAACCATTTTGAGTCTAAATCTGTTGTAGAAGTTTGCCTTTTTCAGTCCAAGCTCTTTGTAGCGGAAAAGAAACAAGATGTGTGAGCTTTTTATTAACAAGGAGGGGTTATTCTTTCTGATATAAAARTATATTAAGGCATTCTAACACAGACACTGGGTCTTGTTACCCACAGATTGATCAGTGTAAACTTCAGAAAATTTCCTCCAGGATTTCCACTTAGCTATAAAAACCAATGATCATCACGCATGCAGCTGTGGTGTGCTAAATCTTCATTTCAGTGAAATTAGTTAAGAGGTTTTATTAAACATGAGACTGTATTTTAAAACGCAAAAATATGAAATCTGGTACTGTTCTGCCACACCATGGAAGGGTGTGAGCCTGTTCACACTGATGTCTGAGTACAATGAAAACTTTTTCACTTATCTCACATTTTTCTAAATTGAGCAGATTCAGGAGATGTCATTGGGATGCCTAGAGGACATTAAAGACATAATAATGCTAACTGTTAGGAACAGTTGTTGGGGTATCTTCTTCTTGTTTGCTTTATCCAAGATGATAATATTTCATTTTYGCCATTGCCAACAAAAATGGAATCATTTTGATGTGTCCAGTTTTCTGAATTGCACTCCAGAGAAACACCTTCATTTCTCAKATCATTTCAAATGCATTCCAAACCAGCTCTTTCTGCCCCATCCCAACTACCATCTCAGCCCTTCTGGTTATTTTACCCTGTATGACGGTGAGCTGTAGTAAATCCAGCCCAGTTAAATCTTTACAGGTATTTCACATGGAAGACACCTACAGGAAAGGCCCATCTGCTCCAGTCTAAACACCTGGGAAAGGGTCATGKTAATGACCTGCTAATACTTATTCAGGCAAATTGAACCTGTAGGAGTGTTGTACCCTGTGTAGGAGGGCTGGTAAATGTAGTCCTCACTTCATACAGGTTTTGCATATTTGTTGTTCATGAAATTATTCCACCTTCATTTCTGTTTCCGTTTTGGTTTTGTGGGTTTTTTTTGTTTTGTTTTGTTTTTTGTTTTTGTTTGGGTTTTTTTGTTTGATTTTTTTGTTGTTCTTGTTGTTGTTGGGTTTGTTGGGGTTTTTTTTGCCTTTTTTTAAGGTATTTCCTAGAATTTACCCTCTTGCAAACTGATACATTTAAAATGCCTTACATTATTGCCAGATGACACACATTAATTCTTTATACAARAAGGAAGGGAGGGCCATGTGTTTATGCCTGAAAAAGTGCTTAAAAGGTTGACTCATTTTGGCTTACTATAAATTCCTTGAAACAWAAGTACTGTTGCCAAAAGTCAGACTTTTGCCGGAATACTCATTAGGAACTTCCTGCTTCTAAATGAACAAGAAATAATTGCATTTACTAAAAAAAAATTACTGAGATTTGGACTACCAGAATCACAAAATCTCGGCGAAATTTTACCTTGGAAGGTTTTCAAACCTGGAGCTGGAAACTGGGGCTATTTTTCCTATCAAGAATTCAGCCCTGTACGCTACTAGGTATGCTAAGTTCTAACAAGTCTTAACTTCTCATTTGATTTGCAGATAGGCTACCTCATAATTTGGCTCCAAAGCACATAGGTGTTGTCAAATAAACACGCCAATTTTCCGCTAATTGAAGTGCCAAACCACAAAAAAAAGTTAATGTAAACATATATTTCCAACTCCCACTTTCCCACCTGGTTCTATGCATCTACTTGATTACCTAGCCCTTGTCTTGCAATCTTGTAGTTAAGTAATGAATGTTGTTATCCTTTATGACTGTCATGACTGACAGCTTGACAGCTTGACAGCTATTTGGAAAGAATTGTAGCTATTCAAGCTAGAGAACAGATTATGTATTTCTGGGAACTGAAATTACAGASCCAGCAGATTTGTGATGCTCTAGGAGATGCCTTGAATCACAGAATCATAGGATGGTTTGGGTTTGAAGGGATCTTGAAAGATCATCCAGTTTCAACCACCYTGCCAGGGTGGGACACCTTCATTAGATCAGTTTGCTCAGAGCTCCATCCAACCTGGTCTTGAACACTTTCAGGGATGGGACATCCACAACTTCTCTGGGCAACCTGTTCCAGTGYCTCATCACCCTCATAGTAAAGAATTTTTTCTAGTGTGCAATCTGAGTCTACTCTCTTTCCATTTGACTTCATTTCCCCTTGTCCTGTTACTACATATTCTTGTAAAAAGTCCCTCTCCATCTTTTTTGTACACTTCCTTCAGGTACTTCCTTCAGGAAATACCAAGAACATTAGTGTTTCACACTGGAAATTAAAATAAAAGTTAAAACCTAAAAATAGGGAGAAGGGGGAAGTTGAATTATTTGAGGAAATATGCACATAGCCTAAAAAATGCACATAGCCTAATACTGAACATAGCAGACCACYGAATACCTCATACTACCTCTGCTTATAAAGTGAGAGGTGTCAGAGAATGTTCCTAGGCCTGGTACTCATCTTCCAACAGAAGATAGTTCTGTTAGAATTCTATCAGAATAACCCCTTTTGGCTCATGAGAAATACTACTCCCCTAATAATCTCCACGGTTCAGGAATTAGTTAAGAACTATTCTTAACARGCATTTCTGATGCAGATTCTCTGTTTTGGAAGGATGGCAATCATCCCATGCTGGTTTTCTTTGTTGCTAAGAAATGGACCAACACATTTTYACTGGATTCAGCACCTAGGATGGACTTGGGCTTCACCTGGCCCCAGAGAATCCAGGTCAGCACATAGCAAGAAAGGTCCAGATGAGTATCACAGTGTTATTGTGTCTAAGGTGAATCTTTAAAAATTACACCCTTTTCCTTCCTCCTCTGCCAAGTTTTTGCCTCTGCATTAATTCCACACAGAAAGCTTCACTGGGTTCATGCAAAGCCAGGGGCTAGGAAAAGAAGTGCCTTCATGAAGTTGCTCAAGTTCCTCAAGCAAGAGAAGAAGAGGAAGCTCAATGAAAATAGCAAATAAACATTGAAAGGGTTCAAGTGTGGGGTGGTTTCAGCTAGTGCTGAAAGGAAATGTCACTTATCTTCAAAAGAGCACAATATTATGCTCATGATGTGTCATCACAACACAGGCACCAACAGTAGCACAACATGGAAATAAAAATCCAGGTGACTCAGAAGCATCATACCCCAAGCACTCCCTCCTTCCTTCCCTCCAAACTGCTAGAAAAGCTAGAAAGCAGCAGCTCTGCCCTGTGATTCAGTCAGCTGGGCAGTGACAGCATGTTGTAATAGCCGAATACAAGCACTTTCATGCAGATGTCTCAATACAAATTTGTGTCAACAGATATCTGAAACCACAGGTAACAACTTCCAAAAGAGTTGAGATGTCCAGGAATGGTCCACCTAGAGTGTGGTACATGCTAACAYGGAAAAGCTGGTTTAGGCTTGTAGGAGAATACACAGATGACTGCAAAGGGTGTTGGTTTCCATGGTTGTAGTACTCATTACCAATAGATCTGAGCAAGGGTATCATTACATTGCCAATGTAACAGCAGGTAAAATAGGATCTCAGCCAGAATCTAAACATCTCATGTATTATTTCAGAAAAAAATATTTGTTTCACTAAGAACAGATACAGTTGAAGAGGTTACTAACAAACTCCTTCATTCCTGGAATATGGATAGTACAAAATATTCAGGCAAAATACTACTTTTAAACGGCTATTATAATACCCATTATCTTTTTATTTAAAAGCTTGGAAAAATCTACAAAATAAAAAGCAGAGACAAAGGCATTGTGATTACTGAATGAAAACTCATTTTCTATAACAGGATCTTTTATGTAACTCCAAAGATGCAACTAAAATTCAAAGATTATCAAGTGTTAAGAGAAAAAAAAAAGCCTTTCCCCCAATTTTTTCAGTATATTTAATAGATAACAGAGTCCATCATGTTTAACTCCAACAGCAAAAATATAGGAAAATTGTTTGAGATATAAAATCCTCATCATGAAACCACAGCTTCTTTCAATCTGAACATTTGTCTTAACAACAAACAGATTCCTGCCAATGTGGAAACACAGTCAATCTGGTGAATTGCAAAAAACCACAACTGGATTTGGTGTTTAATATCCATAAAAATGAAGGCACTAAAATAGCTCGGTGGAGGGGCAAGACTAAAGCAATTTGGAAAAAAAAAAAAGTCTTTATATTAGTAAAGACATGCAGGTAGGGTGAATTTTTAAAAACATATACATGAATATAAAAGGGTGCATGTATATCTATGTATCGGAGGCCTGGTTTTCATGTGGAGATGCACAGGAAAAGATAYATTTTGTACCCTCTTCTCAGCATCAGTGTGAATACCTGTTTACAGCAGAAATTTAAAAACTCTTTCCAGGCAGCCCTGCCCATGGGTAAGAATGTCAGAAAGCAAATACCACCTCAGTCTGGAAAGTGTCTTTAATTTTAGTTGTTATTTAACTTGATCTTTTACAGAGAAACAAGGAATGAAAAGCATTTTACAAAGCTGTATCAKGATGTACTGATCACACAGAAGCTGCCCTCCTGGATTTCGCAAGCTGAAGGAAGACTAAGCCCATTGTCAGCTTTCACACTTTTAGCACTATTCTTTCCATTACAAATTCAAGAAAATTACAGTCATTGCAACACTAATCAAACCACTAGGAATACTACACACAGAAAAAGTGTCCTCCTTGCTTACTATCAGTGGGGATCTTCAGAAAATTTCCATATGAAAGGAAGAGTCAGACGGAAGACTTATGAATGAAGAGAACTGTGGGAAATTTTACAACTTAAAATTTCAAAGAAGAAAACAACAGGTGGTTATTTATCTGCTGCATAATATGAACACTGTTTCCATCATTTAGAAAAAATATTTAACAAAAACTTCAGTTTTATCAGAAACTTAATCTACCTTAGGACCTGAGCCTTGCCTCCAAGCTGCCATTAGGATTAGGCTTAGGGTTTGAGGTGTCACAAGGACTACAGTTCCAGGAACTGTACTTGGAAAAGGCATGACAATAGAAGCATGGCACAGCTCCAAAGGCGCTGCCTTCTCATCCACTTTTAGAATCACAATCATTTTCCTGGGGTTTAAGTCAGTATACTTAACCCTATAAATATACATCAAATCAACACAGCACACAAGATGCACAAATAATTTTTCAGTATAAAGACATCCTAATGGGAAAGACTGTAAGTATGCATTTACACAGTGTTTTTGTAATGCATGCTCACGGTAATTATCCATTGTATATTATTTTCTTTAGGAAATTAAATCTTTATATATCAAATTTTAAAATGTATGACTAATGGTATTAACAAGAAAATACAAGAAAGGGATATGCATAAACAGACACCCAAAACTTGCATATTGCAAAACGTTGCCTCAAAATTACACTTTTGGGAAACCACCTAGTGATTCTCAAGGACACAAAGTAACTGAAACTGAAAACAGATTAAGTCACCATTTGCTTTATATGGTTGCTGCGGCATTTGGAGGATATAAATCATCCAAGATACAAGAAAACTGGAAAAGCCACTAAGCTAGAAAGTTCTAGGACATAGACAGAACTAAAACCTGTTGCCATGTCTTAAAATGAATGCTGTGAAATATTGAATACATTGTAGTTTGAAAACTTAGCTCTCTTCCCTTATTTTCTGCTCCACATTCATTACTGGGAGAAAAAAAAAGGGGAGGTAAAAAGCCCCAGGCGTTTAGCCCCTGACCCACACATATGGAAGGTTGAGTGAATTGCTCTATTTACCTTTATCYCATCCTGTGGAACTGTCACTCCTTGTGAAAAGCTACAAACCCCTACCATTAAATTATTTTGTTAGTCTGTGAGAACTTGGCTTGGTGAACAGGCCTTACAAAACCTTTCTGTGCAAGCCTCACATAAAGCTCTCATAAACACATCCACGTATCAGGTGGCTTGTTATTAGTGGAGCAAGGGTGAACTTGYACTTACTGGAAATTTCGAAATTACTTTTTTGAAATGCCGCTATCCTGAAAAATCTTCCTAGGACAAACACGGAGGGGATAATCGAGTGCATGAGACAAGGCTTTTCTCACTTCGCCTGAGCAATGAACATACACCGGACGGGGCTCGGAGYAACCTGGTGYAGCAGAAGATGMKTCCTRTCCTGGCWGAGTWGGGACCAGACGATCTTTAATGTCCCTTCCAACCCACAGCGCCCTATGACGGTATGCAGAGGACAATTCACTGCGGCGCCCTGCGCTCGGCTTTGGCATCCTGCATCACCTTTCGAGAACAGRACTCACACACCCCGCCCGCCCCCGCACAGAGGGCGATAGCTCATCTCTCCGGCCCAGGGGATGCTCCCGGCAGGACGCCCTCCGGCCGGGCTGGGAGATGCTCCATCCATGGCCCGAGGGGTGCGCCCGGCACAGCGCTCCCGCAGCTCCCGAGGGACGCGGCTGCAGCCCCGCCACAGCTCTCCGGGGCACCCGCCACAGCGCTCCCGCAGCTCCCGAGGGACGCGGCCCCTGCCCCGCCACAGCTCTCCGGGGCACCCGCCACAGCTCTCCGGGGCACCCGCCACAGCTCTCCAGAGCACCCGCCACAGCTCTCCGGGGACCCGGCACGGCGCTCGCTCCGCTCGCTCCTCCCATCGCGGCTGCTCCGCCTTCCCGACCCGCGAGCCCTGGGAGGCTTTTTTCCGTGAGGAAGTGGCTCGACGGTGGGGTTGAAGGAGGAGAGAACTGCTGGCTAAGCGGAGAGGAGGCGGGGCAGGGCGGTGTGGGGGGGCAGGGGCTGAAGGCCGCGCCGGGCCCGGCCGAGTGCCAGCATGAGCGGCGGGGATGGCGGCGGGGGCCGGCCGGGCGCCCTCAGCTACGGCCTCCCCTCCATCCCCTCCAACAAACTCCCGGATCTGCGCTTTATCAGCCGGGGCGCTTACGGGACCGTGTCCGCCGCCCGCCACGCCGACTGGAGGGTCCCGGTGGCCCTCAAGTGCCTGCAGGGGCCGCTGCTAGACAGGTAYGGGGTGGGGAGGGGGCGGCCGGAGCGGGGCATCGCCAGGGGAAGGGCTGAGCTACACCCGCTTTTCCCTAAACCAGACCCCACAAAGGGCTCGAGGTGCCGGAACGAGATGCCGGCGTGGGGTTCTGAGGTCCGTGGATCAGATCTTGGTGTTTCCGTAGGCGGTCTTTCTTTGATTCCATGGGGAAGGGGGAATCCCATGAAGAGTGATTCAGCTTGAACCAAGAGAAACTGCGTACCGCCCCGGAGCTTCCTCTCTTTCGATTTTTATAAATGGGTGGTTTCCGTCTCGGTCTGTGAGACGCTAAGTTGTTTCTTTCGGAGATRTCATCTGCATTGTGCGCCTCGAAGTGGGATTGACAGAGTTTGGCTTCTTTCTGGGTCTCTTGCCTGCTAACCATTTTTCTGAGGTGTCAGTGGGATTACAGTGATTAGTATAGATTTGGTGTTTAGAGAGAGAGAGTGTACTTTGTATCTAGCAGAGATTGCTTCGAGCTTCTAGAAGAAGCTTCTCCAAGACAATGCACAATTACTATTTTTTCCCCAGATCTCAAAGTACTGAGAGGAGCTGATTTAAAATAATAGGCTTGTAGGCCCCYGTGTACAACTGGTATTTTCCATGTAACAATCGTGTTCCCCATTTTCCAGGGACCCAAGTGTCAGCATGTTTATTACAGGAGCTGTCATTTCATGTAAGGGGGCAGCAAGTTGTACTTTTTCATTCATCTCTGTGTCATTCGATCCCTATAGTTCCAATTTTTAACATATCAATGTAAATTTGCTGTCTGAAGCACTATTGGCTGTAAAGCTGCCTCTGAGTCTTGGTGTCTTTAAGTTTTGTTGCCTAAGATTTCTTTGATCTAGTRTTAAGTCTTTAGATAGTATAACTTCACTCAGAAAGGCTTCCAATCTCATGACCCGAAATACTAGAATTTAAGACAAGCTTGTTTTAAGCTCTTTCACCTCTTATTACCCGAGTGTGTGTATACTCAGGTTTTATCTCTGAAATCTTGCCAGAAATGGAATCTCAGTTATGTTGTATTCTCTGATAAGTTCCAGGGCTGGAGGAGGTTGTGTGGTGCGGGTTTTTTTTGTTTCGGATGTTTTTTTTAAATTTAAATGTCTGCTTAAATCCCTGCTAATTGGAAATACAGCATYTTTCCTCAGAACTTAGTTGGGAGAAAACACCACATGCTATTTTTAGGCTTGCAAGAATTTGGATTAACCTGTGAAATTATGATTAAAAGGGCAGGTGAGGCAATCAAAATAATTCAGTCACCTACCATATATCACACGAAGTCCAGAAATGCTATCAGAAGACTGAAAGCTGTAAAAAATCTGTTATACCTGAGTCTCTGCAGCAAGTGCTTTGTTGCTGTATAGCAGGCAATATAAAATGCCAGCCTGTTAGTGTTGTCRGGAAAAGGGATGAGTTCATGGTGCAGTTAATTCCCCAAGTGGGAAGTGTGTGCTGTGCATCCCAGAATATGGAATGTGACCCATCATAGAGCAAAGCCAGATGGGAAGCTGTTGTGGGAATGCRCTCATTTAGGCATTACTCAGTGCCCTTCTGGTATGGAGTAGACAAAGGTGAAGTGACTGACAGACACAGGAATAGATTTCAGCATGTCGCAATTTATTTTTTCTGCGACTACAGCTGAATCCCATTCAAATGTGCCTAACTGTCTGAAAAACCCCTAGCTTCCTCAAATCTAGTCATTTCTAGAAAGAAGGAGGAAGGCAGAGAGTTGTGTCTTTCGTCCCTTGCTTCTCTCATAGTCTGCCTTTTTACTTTTATAATTTCCTAGAGTTTCCTGTAAGTCTTTTTCCATCACACAGATAAAAGGACCTTAATTTCACATCCATCAAAATTCAAGGTTTCCTGAAAGAGAAAGAGCCACAGGCTTTAGCACAGGAAAAGAGCTTTTCCTGTTTAACTCCATACGCCCTGATGACCTTTTCTTTGTGAGGGGTGAATCCACCATGGTGGATCCAGACTGCCRCAAGTGCTTCAGGGTGTRCCCTGAGCTTGGTGGGCACAAACCRGCTCTCACCCTGGAGCTGTGCTGTGCACATCACACAGTGCTGTGCTGAACAAATCGTGGTGGACACAGCCCTGGCCYTAGCACAGCCCTATTGCTTCTGTCAGACTGGCTCTCAATCAAGGATCAATCTTAAATGTCCTGTAAATGTCCCGTATTTGGATATCCTAGCCATGTACATGTGTCTGTACCAGTCTCTGCTGGTATAAAATCTGATGCCYGAAAAAGGCTTAGAAATAAAACCCCATAGACTGGTGCCTATAGAGCTGTAGGTATTTGTTTATTACAACGCTGGCGTAGCACTGGAGGTGAGGGGGATTTCTCCTCCTAACACACCTGCCTTTGCTTCAAAGTAGCACATATTTATACAGTAAGCATGGTGTAACAGGAACATTGTCTCTGCCCCCCATATGCCCACCATACACCCACCACTATACATGGGCATGGAAATCCATGATATCACAGTTTTACAAGTGTGCATGTGTTATCCTAAATTCGGCGGTCACGGGGGTCTCCCCCTAATGAGATACCATCCTCTTCATCATGGTGGACTTTTCACCTTTATCTTCAGGGCATGCRCAGTTGTGGTGTTCATGTTCTTTTYCTAGTCCTYCAAGTYATAATTTTCAATTATTTTGCTGACTGTCCCGTACTTCTGCCAAGTTCTCATTAGTGCTCTCTATTGTTCCTTGTTTATARCATCTACCTGTCTACTTTCTTCAGAACTTTTTCTGATTTATGTCCCTTGGTGATTTCACATATCTATGTACTAATCCAGCTGGTTAGATTACGTGCAGCTGGTACACTATATGTTGCTRATACACTATTAAAAAACTTATAGCACTATATAAAAAGGCTATCATTGATAATATATTGAAAGTGATTACATTGTATTTTAATAATATGTAAAAAGTTATTACATTCTTATACTGATAATGTATAAAAAGGCTATAGAAAGTTTTGAATTAATAGGCCTCATAAGCACCTTGTCACTTTGATAAAGACCATATGTATCAGATCTAAAAGTTTTTTCATAGAATTATCCTTCGTAGTCCAGCTCTCCTCATTGACAACAAACCCTTTTTTTCAAGACTATTTGAGWTGTAAGGCATACCAAATATTTTCTATTTTTAGGGATAGAAACATTCTCAATCTTAAAAAAACTTGGTTTTCTCACATCCACATGCTACAAGGTCTGAATTTGTAAAGATGCATCAAACCCACATTTATGAGGAGCTTTGAGGTAACAGAAAGGATCCACRCAGTCAAATAGAGGCATAAAAACGTGATGAGGCTGGTCCATTCCTGCTTCCTGTGCAGCTAGGGAATGTTTTTTTCCAGAGAGCGATTTAAAGCAGGGGCTCAGTTTGAAGGAATGATTTCTGCRAAAACACAGCATAGTTAATTTCTCMTTTTTYCTTCAGWAGTTGAAAGTRCATTCCTTTAGACCCCATTATTTTAGTGTTCATCAGAGGCCACAAAATGTTGGAGAACCATGAATATTAAAATCTCCACTATCTAGGAGATAAAAATTGGGTCTTATTGAAAAGTCAGGGTTTGAAGATGTTCAGTAAAGTAGGACAAATACAATAAAAGTTAGCATTATGGTTACAAAGAATGGTGGAACTTGGAAGTTCTGACTGGATCTATATTTACTGAAAACATGGATGAAATGTGTGGTGGAAATAGATATGTGTGGTACAGCAAAGCCAGGGAAGCTGTCTTGTCTTTGCATTTGCAGATTCTAATTTGTCTTACACTGTCTTGTTCTCAAAACAGCATGGTAGAAATCAAATGGGAAAAGGTGGTGGTGCTACATACAGGGATATAATTGACAGAGAATATAGTTACCCCAGCATTTGTTTTGAGTTTCCTAATACTGATATGGTAATGTTTTTTATTTGTTTGCTTACTTTCTTTAAGTGATAGGAACCACCTTTTGAAAGAAGCAGAGATATTACACAAAGCCAGGTTTAGTTACATTCTGCCAATTTTGGGAATTTGCAACGAGCCTGAATTTCTGGGGATAGTAACAGAATACATGACAAATGGGTCATTAAACCAGCTGTTGCATGGGGTAAGTGTACTTATGGTCTTTAAATATTATACCTGACTGCTTCAAGCCAATTGCAATTTCCATACTTAGTATAGTAAAGTATTTTATTTACAATGTTTCGCATTAAAAGACAGTCATTACCTCTAGTAGTTTTTGGTGCTCAGGTAGGTCTTCTGTATTTCAGACAACTAAACTCAGCTGACTTAAGTTTTATTGAACTTTCTCCTTTAATGTTGTGACCTATAACTAGCTTTATGTTGAATTATTGCATGCAGTCACTTAAAAAATCTCAATTGTTCTCTAATTAGATTCTGAAATATGCTTACTTCAGCCTAGSTTTCTGAATAACTGCCCATACAAATACTGATATTTTTTCATAAATTTGAATATTTTAAAAAATTAATTGAAGATTTTGACTTTATAGAAGCCAAATGTTGCTGATATCAACAGATACAAATATTTCTACCATATCTTATTCTCTGAATAAGTTCTCCTGTGCTGAACTCTCAGTTGCTGCCATTAGCTTGGCCTGAACATAGTGTTGCTACTGTAAAGCTATTGCAATTGTGTCTCAGTAGCATTGAAAGCTTCTTCTCCCCCTTTAGTCAACACATAACTGATGCCATAGAGAGCTCATCTGTGTGTTTTTTCAAAAAGGCATTAGTGTCAATATAACTTTCAAGATTTCAGTTGAGTTTTACTGCAATTGTCTTATAATACTGGTCATATTTATAAAGGTGGCATTTTGTGCATACATTCAATACAGMTTTTCTTGTTCCCCAGTGTAATTTGAAGATATTATTTTTGCGATTCTTTGTGTAGGACTCATAAATTGTGAGTTGCAGCTTTCCTGCAGGAGTTCATCTGTAATTAATATTTCTACATGAATGAATAATGTAAATGTTCTACATCACATATAACAGTCGTGAATTATTATGTGAATGCTAGGGGTTGGAAGCATAGCATTGCATGGTTTTTATTTTTTAATAATATTTGTTTTAGTAGCTAAGGAGTCTTAATGCTCCGTTACAATTTTTTTAAGCATTTGTGTAGTGTATGTTTTAAAAGATTACTGCTTGCCCAAGTAACTTTCTGCTTCTTATAAAATAAGTCTTTGTGTTTGCTGTTTGATCAGAACAGAGGATTGTATTCAGGTTTTGTCATTTTATCTTGGCAGAAGGATGTATATCCTGATATTCCTTGGTGCCTGAGATTCCGCATTCTTTACGAAATTGCTTTGGGAGTAAACTATTTGCACAACATGAATCCTCCGTTGCTGCACCATGACTTGAAAACCCAGAACATTTTGCTGGATGATGAGTTTCATGTCAAGGTAGGGTTGTTTAATTCTTACCTTCTTCAGCATTCAGAATGAGAAAGTGTTTTAATTATTGTAGAGTAGGAAGGGTGAGGTTGCAGCCATACCGAGAGGATGTAATTGTATTCTGGACCTTTTCTTCTGTCCTTATAGACACAACTTTGGAGTTTTTCTTTTGAGAGCTCTCTATTACTCAGTTGTGGATTTTATCTATCTGAAAAGACCTGATTTTATCTATTTTATCTATCTGAATAGATAAATAGATTTTATCTATCTGAAAGATAGAATTTGGGCTGTTTCTGCTATAGCCGCAGCTGCTATGCAGTAGTGGTGACACTCTTGTTTGTCAGCTTTCYACAGGTAACTACATATGGCCCTCTCTGAGAAAAAAATAGAAAGTGTTCCTGCCCAAGATGCTCTGACAAGTTACTTCTGATAGGCAGTAGGTCAAATTCATGTGTTAATGCTCCAATTGATATTTCTCATGCAATATGGACATAGCTATTCTGTTGCTGTAGAATAAGAGCATGTAAACCATGACTTCAAAGTCTGAACATGTTGGAARATGTATTTTGTGAAGCTCCTTAGAACAAGCAAACATATATGGAGAATTATGAGTAGTTTAAAACTTCAATTCTGCCTTTTAAAATGCCACCGCCAATATGTAAAGAAGAGACTAAAAGTACTTCTGACAAAATGTTTGGGTGCTTCCATAACTGCAAGACTTCGGTTTGTTGTTTCTTGTTTTTTCCAAAGATCCTCTGTTTTTAAAATTGATAGAAAATGTTCTTCTATCTCTATTGCACAGAAATTTTTSTTGGCAGCAAAGTGCTTCATGTGGCCTTGTCTCCACTCACACCCTCAGCAGGTCATACCTCCTCCCACTCAGTTGTGCCRGTATTGCCATCTCTTGAGCTTCTTGATAAACCTGATCAGGGAACTAGTCCAAGCCATTTTTTTATCCACTCCTTTTTTAATCCCTAAAAGCTTTGGTGTGGCCTGGTGCTCTGAACAGTTTATTTGCTGGAGCAATTGAAGGGAAGAGACCTTCCCTGTATCCTGCAAGGAGAGTCCTTGGGGTTTTAAACAAAGCAAGATTCTCTAAATTAGTACAGCTGACAGGGAGTGCAAGAAAGGTCATCATGTATGCCAAATAGAAGAAGTATTGCATATGTATAAAAGGGACACCATTCACAGAGTGCTTCTGACTGTCCCTGATCTACTGAATGAGCAAGAGTTAAGATCAATTACAAAGAGGAAGGCTTGATGAGAGTGAGTGGTAGAGAAGAAAGGTTAYTTTTTATTGTGGATTTTGCTCTTCTCAAAGCTTGTTTCTGTTGTCATAGTTGCCACAGAGCTTGCCCAGGCACCTTTGCTGAAAATGTCTTTTCTATTATGCAAATACTGGACAAGTGCAGAGCAGGTAGCTGGCTGCTTACCTCTCCCCCATATATGCCAGACACCACAGCTCAGCCAGCAGGTGTATTCTGCTAAATGTTTATCTCCCTACCCGTAACCTAATCTGATATCTGGCGCCCTGGCTTGTGAAAGCATGAGGATGTAATCAGTTACTTCTTCATGTAGGTGCACTGTAACCTGTAGAAAGGGGCAAGGCTCCAGAGTACATAGTAAAGAAAATATTCAGCAACTCCATGCAGCACAGAATTTCAGAATGTCAAATTTATTCATTCCAGACCAACATGTCATAGTTTTGGGACTGAGGCGAAGTGCCCTAAAATTTTTTSGTGAGAGGAACTACCTCAGGATATTGCCAAGCTGAGTTATATACAGCTACTATGATTTATACTAAACTTGTGCTTTTTTTACAGCAAGGGAAGCTACAAGTAGTCAATGATCTATTGTTTGCTTTTTTAACACAAGGAAGTGATTTTCTTCAGCGCTATCTCAGGAGATTCTTCAGCCCTTCCTTACAAAAACAGGATAGGGCAGTGCTTTAGGGATAGCATGAGTCATGACCTGAGAATGCTTTATGGACTGGAGTCAATGTTTCCTGTTGCTAGGAGAACCACATATTTTTGTGTGTCGGGTTAAGAGCTTTGGGTGACCCCTTCTTATTGGCATATTTCAGGAATTTCAAACAACTGACAGCTGATAAATCCAGTTTATCTTCTCAGAACAACTGATTTRACTTTTCCAGATTGCAGATTTTGGCATGTCTAAATGGCGTGTGGTATCCATGTCACAATCACGAAGTGAATCCTCTTTGCCAGARGGAGGGACAATTATCTACATGCCACCTGAAGATTACAACCCCAGCCAGAAAACCCGGGCAAGTGTGAAACATGATATCTACAGGTAACACACGTTGTTCTCAAGTGGGCTTTGAAATTTGAACTCAGATTTGATTTACTGAACTTAGATTTTAACATATTCTCAGCAATTTTATTTTTTTTCAGTGGCATAGGCAAAATTAATTGGGAAATAAAGAATTGAGTGATAATGGATTTAATGACTCTTTTCTTTTATGCCGTGAGAAATGTAATGCTCAAAAAATTTATCTGACTACAAAACAGTTTGAGGAGACTGGTTTCTATAAATAAGCWTATACATACAGACAATGTAGGGAAAGTAGAAAGCCATTCACAGCATTAACTCAGTRCACATACTCTTTTAATTTATGTAATCAATTAACATAATTTGCAGAATGTACTTGGAGGAAAGAAGACAGCCTATTTTTGGAAAGGAGGTAGAGAAAAACAGGACCCTGGCATTGGAGAAAGTTGTYGTAGGGGTTTCCTTAAGGAATAATTTACTTCATGAACGTTGTGGTAGTTTTGTKTTAGTCAGTCCTGAGTACAAGTAATCAAATAGTAAATAGAGTGGTAGTGGCCCATATAACAAAAGGCAATCACTCTGAGGATATTGGAGTTACAATTGGCTGGTCTGAAATGGTTTGGAGAGTTCAGAGATTACTTGAAAAATTTTGGGAAGAATTGTCATGTGTACATGAAGATGGAGGAGGCATGAACTGGTCAATTACTGTGACAAAGTCCATTATTCTGGTGCAGTCTGCCACCTTTACTTTCACCAATCTCTGACACAGATGTAGAGATCACTCAGTTTCAGAGGGTCCTGCTCACTTACAGGGAGGCCACTATTTCWCTTAATCATCCCTTGCCCTTAAGGGGCACATGAAGTTCCTTCGCATTCCTGTCCAAAGAATACAGATGACAATATACCTGCTTTCCTTACCCTTTGATGAGAAAATACAGATTAGGAAAACATTGAAAAAAAGAAACCTTGTATTATGGGAAAAGAAAGGGGGACTGGTGACTTAATGAATGGATGGAGATGAAGAAGACAAATGTTTGTTAGATTGAAAAAAATTCTTTCAGAGGAATAACAACCAAATGGGAGAAAATAAGAGAACACATTAGTAAAAGGGCATAGAAAACTGAAAAATTGGGAAGGAAGGAGATTATTTGAGAAGAAGAGAAGCTGAGACAACATTGGAAAGAGGGATGTTCAAAGAGAGAAGACATGAAGGTGCAGAGACAGTGAAGGACCACACAGGAGGATCTGTGCATGATTAGAAGGAGATGCTATGAMGCAGAAATAAGAAAGGAAAGCAGGAATAGTGTAAAGGGCAATGCTGCAGTGTTGCAGAACTGAGAAAATAACGTTTAACTGTAGAGAGGTTCCAAACTRAATGAAAGATATTATTAAATATTTGGGTATTTTCCAGATGTCTAATTAATTGACCATAGCTGAGTATTGTTGAGGTATTGAAGCTGATTTGTGAAAAAGGATCTTTGCTAAGGAAACAAATGGTTTAAACAAAAATCAAACACCATTAACTTCTACAAAAGGGATCATTTGCTTYACCAAAAAAAACAGTCTGCATGGATTTATCAGGAGTGCATCAAAACTATATTTTCKAACAGGGAGAACTGCTTTTATTAAAAGTTACATGGATACATTTTATCATTGGTAAAAGTTAAAATGTAAACTGAATAAATAGGAAAACTCAATTTATGTGGCTGCTTTTAAGCATCAATTATTTGCTTCTGCGTWTTTTTAATTCTTCTTAATTGGTTGCTGTCAGTTGATACAGTGTAGTTAAATGTATCTGTATGCAAAATGTGGTACTTTTTAGTGGTGCAGAAAGAAAGCTCAGTATGTTTGCACCATGGGTGGGGAGCAGCCCTTAAAGCAATTGATCATGGTGATTRTTTTCTGGAATGACAGTGTCGTAATGCCTGTAAAGACTTGGACTGACAGCATGGAAAGATTAATTTGTCAGCATCTTGCATGTACTCTGAAATTAYGGAAGGACTGAAGTTTTAGCCTTTTCTAAATCTGAGTAGTGGAACTGGATAATTCAGTACAATTGTGGGATTTRTATTAGGACCTTTTGGGATAAATCATGGAATAGAGCTTCATTTAGATGTGGTAGAATATGCCWAGGAAAAAATGGAGAGRAGGACTGMGACTTTAATGCTGCTTTTAAATGAAACCATGTAAACTTATTTAAATGATAATGTTGTTTAAAGTTACATTTTTAAAATACATCCTGATGGCTRAAGAGAGTGACTAGTTTACTAAAGATGGGGCAAGTTTGTACTCACCRAACCACTTGCCTTTCATGTTGGTGTGAATGGAAAAGAAGGTCACTGGTTTGAGTAAGCACATGTGTGTTCAATCTCCTGCATTCGTTCAGGGTGGGTGCTGCATGTGAGTGACATCTCTCCCTGTGGAGAAGATGGCTTATGTTGAAAGCATATCTGTGGGCATGGGGGTAGCTGGCATGAGCAATCCAAGTGTAAGTTTGTGTCTTACCTGTCTCTGTGATATTTTGTTGGGATAGGGGTGTGGGTCAAAGCCATCYTCCTTGATAACACCCAGCTTTCCTTGGGAATGTCAGAGAGTGTCAGTCCCTTCTGGGAATGGGCCAGAGTATTGCAGTTAGGATGGAGCAGCTGGCTCTCTGGGGCTCACTTGAATTTGCGTGCTGAGATTTAAACTCGATGTACGTAATTCACAATGTATTAGTAGAGCAAAGTTAATACAGATCAGGAATAGAAGTTTATGTGCCATGGATCTTTCCTGTACTTAATGGTATTAACTAGTTCTAGCTGAAGTCACTGGTTACRATTCCTGCTAGTTTTCAAATATTCATGTCACCATTTTAATTAGCTACAGTCAATCCCATGTGTGGGCTGGTAAAAACACCAAGATGTTTTAAAAAAAATGTAAAGCCAAGCATATTGTATTACTGAGTGTTGGTTGTCTAAAGTAACATCTTCTGTAYTTTTTATACTTTAAACAGTTACGCAGTTATCATGTGGGAAGTGATGTCAAGGAAACAGCCATTTGCAGGTAAGGTTTCCTTTAATTAATTTTCCTTCCTCAGCTAGAGGTTAAACCTAAAACCTGGGGATTTCATTTTAGGGTTTACTTTCTAATAATGCAACTTGTAAGCCTGTTGAAGAACATATGGGGATACTTTTCAAATTAGATTCATTTTTTAGTGACGTTTTCTTTTTTAATGAGAGTGTTGTTTCATAAATTAAAAGTACTTTTTTAATCAATTAAAAAAGAAATATAAACTTGTTTTCATGAACGATAATTCTTTGCCTGCAAATCAATTATTCCTCCTAGAGAGTAAGCTCTTTATATTGCATATATTTCTAATGACTTCACAATGTCTGTTTTGACAGAAGTTATAAACCCCTTGCAGATAATGTATAGCGTGTCACAAGGACAGCGACTAGACTTGAGTGAAGAAAGTCTATCAATGGACGTTCCTCATCGAGGGCTTGTCATCAGATTGATGGAAAGTGGATGGGCACAAAACCCAGATGAAAGACCATCATTCTTAAGTGAGTTTACCTTGCACAATGAGAAGGTTTTTAAACTGTCAGATTTCTCTTGAACATGGTACATACAGAGCAAAGTCATAGTTGTGAAAGAGAAGTGTTAAAGATGTCAGGAGATATATGTGATCAGTCTTGTTGCTTATGRTAAGGTGCACGGCTGCTTCTTTGATATCTGCAAACAAAATTTTATTAATGGAATTCTGTGTGTGCCATAAAACCAGATTGGTTGGTTGGTGGAGTCTTTTGCATCTGCCATCTCTTAATTTACCTGTAAGAAAGCTGCAAATTTTGTTTAACTACTTGTGTTTGAAGGATTTTTGTTTATTGTTGAAGATAATTTGGGGGTTTTAAGCAGGGTGGGAGAAGTGAAGTATAAAATGAGTACTGTGGGATTTATGAGCACACAACCAACACCAACAAGTCACTGCACATCAGATGAATTGTAGTGACTTCAACTTACGTTTGCGTCTCAGTATAAATCTTTCACTGGCATTTTATCTTTTATTGTTCCGTGTCCTTTATCAATCTAGAACTGGATTTTTCTTTTCTAAGCAAGGAAATGCATCTTAATACAATATTTTCTAAAATCAAAAAAGAATAGACACATCATGATATTTCTGTATGGATTCTGGTCTTCCTATGCCAATTAACAAAAAAGAAAAATGGCAATTTAAGTCTATGGTCACACTGAAGGGAAAATTTTCTGGAATATGTACTAGAGTGTGAGCTAATTTGGCATCTCTTCTTAGTGCCATGTCTGTAGTAAGATAGTCTTTGGGAAAAAAATACATTGCYTTTGCCTCTACTTAACTATCATAGAAAGAAATTGCAAAATTGTTGAAAAAGCAAGGGAAGTAAAGCTGACTGGCGGGGAACTTAAGCAGTACCATAACACAGGGTCACAAACACAAAAACACTCAAACCCAGTTTTTATTAAATAAGAAGAGCTCAGCTAACCTGTCTGTTCCTCTTACAAAGAAAGGATAAAGACTGCTTATCACCATCTTTCTGCATGTGCTTGGAATGTGTACCTACAATTTAATTATAGTCAACAAAAATTGACCATGCTAGTATTTCAGTGTGAAAAATGGCCTGCCAAACCTATAAAACTCCCAGTGTTGAATGCTTGTCTTGAAGATGCTGGTGTAAAAAAAGGTTCATATGGAAGAACAGTGGTAAAATTGTAATAAAAACATAAAACATATTAATAAGGATGCCATGTGATGAGTTGCTAGTATGGTAAATTAGTTTTTCTGAATCAGTGGAGTTCAGAAAAAATCAGTACAATTGTGATATGCTGTCATCCTTTCCTGAGGTTTTGTTGCATTTGAGCACAGTTTCAAAGACATTTTTATAACACATTTATGTCATAATGTGGAATATTTAGTATTATAAACTTGTAAACACTGGGAAACAGGGGAGCATAGCGCAAGTGGTTGTTGGCTTATTGGACTGTCATGTGCCTCTCTGTGTGAGCAATGATTTTAACTTCTCTGACCCGCTGCATTTGGTGAGAGTGAGGCCAGTGTCATTTGGTTTCACTGGATGTGATAGGTCAGTGCTTTGACTGTCCCATCTYCTCTGGCCCTGCCTCATGCCTTAAGCATGTATTTTGGATATTGCTGTTTTGGGGTTTGTTTGTCTTTCTGGTATAAGTCTTTAACATCTCTTCTGGAGTGGGAAGACAGCAACCCACTCTGAGGTCTTACGGTGTTTGGTCACATTCARCCAATCAGGTTTGATGGGTCTACCTTAAAACACAGCAAACTCACCAGTCTTTCCATTCCACAAATGCAAGACTTACAGTCCAGCACAGTCCTGRGTCTCTTTTGATACACAGTGATAAGGTGGCCATATCAGGACAGGGTTTCCTTTGGTTGTGCGAACTGTTCTAATAAGTAGAAGCAAGCAGCTTGTTTTAGTAGCATTGGTGGTTTGATATTTATCCATAGATTATTTTTGTAAATGTGAGAAAGACACTTTAGTAAAACGACAACTTGATTTCACTTCAAACTATTCACAAAGTACTCTTCCCCTGTTTAGAATGTTTAATAGACTTGGAGCCAGTTCTGCGAACATTTGATGAAATAGCTATGCTGGAAGCAGTAATTCTGTTAAAGAGATCAAAGGTACGTAGCTTTTGTTAGGGTCATGAGTTGGTCAAATAAGTTGGTAACTTTCACCTTCTAAARGAAGTGTAATCTCCTTTGTTATTTCTCCTCAGTCTCCTTTGTGTAGTCTTGTATCTGGTTGAAACATGTGTTTATGCAGAGCTGTCATCTTGTCTTAYAGCAGAAATCTAGTACAGGTAAATGTTTCTCTTGCAGTCACTGTATGAATCACGATGTATTTACAAGAGTGGAAAGAAAGCAAATGGAGAGCAGACGTCTCTAAATATACCTCTGAATCCTGAAAAGGTAAATACTTCACATGTTGCATTTGGTGTGTCAACATCCTGACYACTTAAAGGAAGGTTAACTTAGTAGGGGGAGTTGTTCTGCACTTTCCTGCGTGGTCAGGAAAGGCGTGAAATGCATCACGTGAGCCAGGGTGTGACAAGTGCAAAGCCATATATGTAAACATAGTAAAGGATGAATATGCAGAAATTAGAAAGGCACCTAAATGTGGGCAAGCTCTAAATATGGCATGAAGCTGTGCAAGGGGTTTAGATTAGTTATCAGGAAAAGGTTCTTCCCCCAGAGAGTGGTTGGGCACTGGAACAGGCTCCCCAGGGAAATGGTCACAGCACCAAGTCTGGCAGAGTTCAAGCGTTTGGACAGTGCCCTCAAGCACATGGCATGACTCTTGAGGATGGTGCTGTGCAGGGCCAGCAGTTGGAYTTGGTGATCCCTGTGTGTCCTGTCCCACTCAGCATATTCTGAGTCTGTGATCCCCTCAAGGAGGGATGCAACACACAATGCATGCCAATAGTAAAAGGATGTCCACTGCTCACTTACACTTCTGTGGAGCTTGCTTGTATAGRGTGATACAGACTGGCATTTATGTTTTGATTCTTAATGCTGCTGCTTTTGGTTCTCACTAGTTGTTRAACCTGTATACAAAATTGCTGTCATCTTTGGAAAAATACAAGTATTGGGATTATATAATTTCTTCTACAATTTTAATCATACTTCTATTGAGCATTTAGATAGCAGGGCAAACACAGTGATGGAAAGGTTCTCTAAAAAAATTGCAAATTCATATTTGTTTAATGTGCCTGTTCACCTGGATTTCTTTCAGCCAACATATTCTGACTCCATACAATGTGATGCACTTCCCCTTCGGAGCATCTCTCCAGATGCATCAAAACTCCAGTCTATTCCCCAGTGTAATATCCTCTCATCAGGTAAGATGGTCTTTGTGTAAATTTAAGTTCCCATTGCAGCTTTACACTCTCACTGTGACATAGCATTTGAATAGAATGTCTATGTCAGAAAAAGATGTCTTTTGTAAACTTTGTGCTCTGGGTGAAAACAAGAATTTTTAAGTTCTGATTTTTCTGTTTCTGTCACTTTAGAAATCTCTAGAGCTCACAGGTTCAACTTTCCTGCTCAAATGTTATGAGTGCAGAGGTAACATTTACTTGTCCCTTCAGACTGTGGGCAGTTTAGTTAACTCCTTTTTTTTTTTTAATTTGTGAGCCGCTTCTGAATATAAAAAGGCTGCACATTTTAAGGCATTCTAGAAGCTGAGTAAACTCAAAGTTTCCAGTACAGCCCAACCTTTAGATGAYTTTTCATTCAATAAATAAAAGTGGTTTCAGTAGATTGCTTTGAAAAAGTATCTGCACAGACCTTTTGTAGCTATTCCCTTTTATGAATAAAAGTTGGCAAAATTCCCCGAGAAAACTCAGTTTTGAGGTTTTGTTGATGTCAGAAACCAGAAAAATGCTGTGGGTCCCAGGTGTAGTAACAATACATTGTGGAACTAAAACTGCATATAAGTTTCTTCTCTTGATGGAATGCAAACATATTTCAAAAGAATGGRGTGTCCTCTGGCATTGCAGGGACCAAGAGCATGAAATCAGACAAGATTGTTGACTTCACTGCTATAAAATAAGGATGTCAAAAAGTATTCTGAGGTGCTGTAAAGCCAGAGATGCTCTGGTAGAGATAGGAGAGCACAGGCAGTTTCTTTTTCAGCTCCTGTTTGAACACATACACAGTTTTGCACTTCTACTCAGTGTACTAGAAAGATATAAACACAGGAGGAATCTGGGAAAATAAATTATGGGTGGTTTAAGGATTTTCAGTTACTGGAGAAAATRGCAAAAAGCAATTTCAGCTGTACCTCAGCAGAAGCATTTACCTACACGTGGCATAAAAATCTCAGAGATGAAGAATAACTCATATTTACCTAGCTTAATAAGTATGTTGTGATGAATTTTAAAATACGAAATATTAGTTGAACATGAGCTGTAAGTGTAATCACATAAAATAATGATAAATACCAGCCTTTCTTGCTGATGGTTCTGTTAAAAATTGTTATGTCTGCCTCTGAAGGTTAGCAATGAAAATTTGTTGGTGCAATTAATTTGATTGATCAGCTGGTGGTCATTTTATGGAGTCATTGCTTAGACTTTATTGTGTTTATCTAGAGATACTGTAAAGCTTGTGAAAATAGTGCCTACAAAACCCTACCACTGCAGAATTGTTTGTTATTACTTTGCCAATAGCTGCATCAGGTGGTGTTGTAGCAGAAAGCAAGACTGACATTCCTCATYTTTCAAACTCAGATACAATTGTTTCAGGTGAAAAATCTATTCCCAGCTGATAGCAAGGGAGGAGTTTGGCATGCCACCAAGGCAGAAGTTAATGACAATAGATTTTAGCTGAGTTGTTTTTTTCCACCAGTACAATTAGAATACTTTTTCAGAAAATTGCTTCTTCAGAGTTAAGTTTCTCTTTTAATCTTTCCTTTTTTTTCCCCTTCCCTAGCGAGCTTTTCTTGGGTATTTTTTTAAACAGCTCTTTTCCCTCTTCTCATTTCATTTCTGATACGGAGAGTAATCCTTTAATATACTTTGTTTTGCTAGCTGAACAGGGTGCACTCTTTTGAAATCCCTTTGTAAAAATAAACTTCTAGTATCCTAACTAGTCCTGGTGCATATTCTAACRTAAGTCATTGAACCAAGGCTACTTAGTAGTAGAAAGAGATGACAAATGTTTTTTGTTAAAAAATCCCGTCTACTTAGTATACCTTAGAATTTTATTTTTTCTTTTTCACAAGGTCCTTCATTACGGAATAATCTACTTAGGGGTTGTTTTTTTCCTCATTTCACTTCAAATCATTAGCCCCAGCTTGAAACAGAAAGTCTATATCTCATATTTTTCCTTCTGTATTTCTACTTATGTTACTCTGGTCTTCTCGGTCACCTAGGTTCTTTTTGAGTAATTTGAGTCAATCTGTTTTTTTCTGAATAATACCTGAATAACTCTCATTAGCATTTTTTTGAGGGAACTGGGATTGTTTAGCCTGGAGAAAAGGAGGCTCAGAGGAGACCTCATTGCTCTCTATAACTGCCTGTGAGGASGTTGTGGCCAGGTGGGGGCCTCTTAACTGACAAGCAATAGTAGCAAGAATAGGATGAGGGGAAATGGCCTTCAGGTGTGCCAGGGAAGTTTAGATTGGGTATCAGGAAAAATTTCCTCAAGGAATGAGTTGTCAAGCATTGGAACAGGCTGCCCAGGGAAGTGGTTGAGTCACCAGCCCTGGACATATTTTAAAGATATGGCATTTCAGGACATGATGTARTGGTGGACTTGGCAGTGCTGGACTCGATGATCTCAAGGGTCTTTCTGACCTAAACAATTGAGTGATTTTATGTCTGCATTTTTTTATGTTGTGGTCACTTGTCAAGGTAATTCTCTCATACCAGTACAATCCTAGTAGTTTTGTCTTTTTCTTAGTAAATYAAACATGTATGCCTAAAGATCTTTAACAATCTGTCCCAGCAGAGCAGCTTGAAATGCTTTTCTGAAATGATCTTTCCCTGACAGTGGTTGTCTCCTTATCCCTTTTCATTCAAGCAGTAGATAATACCTGCTGCTTCACACTACATAGCTCTGCCCAACTTTCTCTCTTGTTCATGAAATAAAATACTAGTTACTGTGAGTTCTAATCCACCATTTTAAAAATACTGAGGATGTTTCCTACTCCTGCTCCATGTACTTACAGACATGTTCTTCTACAGGTCAACAATCAGCTGGGTATACACCTTCAGATTTCCCCATTGGACAGGTAATCTTGAGTTGTCCATGGGGCTACCTCATTGTGTCTTTAGATGTTCATCTGAATTCTTGCAGCTGCATCTCTGGTTCWCACTTAACATCTTATGAAAGTGTCATTATCAGGTGACACTGTGAAAGTCTGTACTCAAAGCTAGTTACAGAGTTAGGCACATGTCCTGTAGTWCATTTTTCATCAGCTGCTTGTCATCTCTTTCTTGAGTCATTCCTACTGCTGCTTTCATACMTGTCATCCTTTTCTACTATAAAAAAAACCTAAAACTAGAAACTGTTAAACTTCCCACCTGATATAAATCCTTTTTACTTTTCTTTGCAGAAGTTTACATGAAGCTTTCATATCCTGTTTTTGATGTGCAGAAAGCTCCCATTGGCCTTTCACTGAATGTAAACACTGCTCTTCATGGCCTTTTCCCCTGTCTGAATCTTTAWTATTTTCACCGTTGTTACACTGCCAAACTTCATCAAAATAAATTATTCTGCTTTCATGCTGATTTCCAGTTACCTCTCCAAATACTCAAAGGATTTATTTTGTTCTTCTGGCGCCTAAAAAATTTTTCTGTCAAAGAGAGCTTTTTCATTAAAGTTTATATCTAGCATATTTGTAYTCCCAATATTTCTTTCAAATAAATCAGGACCCCAAAACCCATRGTCAGGCCCTAGTAAAATATAAGGGACATAAATGTACTCAGAATTTGAGTTGGTTTATGACCTCTTCTATGGGATTGCTCTAAATTGTCTCTGATGGCTGTATTTTATTTGAACACAGAAGTAGTACATCTTGTTCTTTTTCTTCTTTCTCCTTTTTTTTTTTTTTTTCTAAGATGGAAATTCTGGGTGTCTACACTCTCTCAGAAGCCAGAGCATGGATGGAAATCTGTCTGTACCTCAGAGTGCCAAAGTCCTTGTGCATCCTTACAGTAATGTTCTCTCATCTGACAAGACTATTTCAGATGCCTCAAGTTCTGCATCCTGTGTGCTGCAGTCATCACCGGTTCCTTCAGGTACAGAAAATTTAATTTTATTCCAACACTCACAGTTAGTGTTCTAACATAAATRTATGTGTGTATGAAATGGAAACTGGAACTGTTACTCATCTGCAAAATGAAAACAAAACATCTTCAAATKAAGAATGCAAGTGATTCTGTCTTGTAGACTTACATTACAAAGTAAGCAAAATCAGTGTAAAATGTGACCAAGTACCTGTAGCTACTAGCTTTTTAATCTTATCTTAATCAAATTCCTGCTGSCATGGGTCTTCTTTGTCCCATTCCCTTTGCTCATATTATTTCTCCTATCTCCTGCTCCCGTAGCAGTGTTACAGTCCAGCAGAATGGGAGAAAAACTTAGTCTGAACTTAGTCACCTTGTTGCCTGCCACTCCTCACTTTTTAGGCTTTTCAGTCTTCCACTTAGTAATGGTGGGGCAAGGAGAAGCAGCATCTGTGTCAGCATCTCACCTTGAATGACCCTCTGTGTTAGCTGAGAACCCACTACATTATAGTCTTATGCTTCAAATAACTGGTAAAAGTTAACACAAAATTTAACAAAAAGGAACTTTCATGGTGAATTATTCAGAATTTTTATTTGAGGGGCCACACAATAGCATGCAACTTTATAAAAATCTCCTGCATCATCTCTCTTCTGAGAATCAACACCTTTTCACTGTGTGAATCCCCCTTTTGAGACAAACACCAGGAAATTACAGGGATATTTTCAGTAAACTTCTATAAAAATCCCCCTGGAAAGTGAATTTACCACGTGTCTCTTTTTAGTACCAGGTCGGGTTGAACACTGGAACAGGTTGCCCATGGAGGCTGCAGAAGCAACATCACTTGGAGATGCTCAAAATTCAGCTGGACAAGGCCCTGAGCAGCCTGAGTTATCCTTGAAGTTGGCTCAGCTTTGAGCAGGCCTTTACAACAGATGATCTCCTTGAGGGTCCTTTCCAACCTAAATTATTCTGTGATTCAGATAGAATAAATATTCTAACCACCAAATTTGTCAAATTGGAACATTTTAACAGTTTTTTTCTCAGTTCATTGTTCTGTGGCAATGTTTATTGACAGGCAATTACAATCACTTCCTCTTTTCTAATCCTTTCCAATCTCAGATTTTGTATTGGAAACCATACATCAGAATGTAGCTCATCAGTGGATCCAAAGTAAAAGAGAAGAAATTGTTGATCAGATGACTGAAGCATGTTTGAATCAATCACTGGATGCTCTTCTATCAAGATTTTTACTCATGAAAGAAGATTATGAACTGATAAGCACCAAACCTACAAGGACATCAAAAGTACGACAACTGCTTGATACTTCAGACAGCCAAGGAGAGGAATTTGCCAGAATTATAGTACAAAAGTTGAAAGATAACAAACAGCTAGGACTTCAGCCTTACCCAGACATTGTATATAATTCTCAAAGACTGCATCTTTAAATTTATTCTTTCTTTTTGAAACCTTGTGAATATTTCTTACAACATGATCCTTGTTTCTATATAGTATTTTATATATGTGCAGCTTTGTCTTTACTGTGCCTTTGCAGAGTCTCAGAATTGACCCTGCGTTCATCTACCCTGCATTTCATGAATGATCAGTTAGTAATTTGGAGTGCAATCATAAAGCCAAACACTTGACAGTTGTTGACTCAGTTTGTAGAAGTATTTTGTTTATACATGACGAAAAAAAGCATTAAAGGTTGGCTATTTTACATATTTGTTGTTTATACACATCCTTTCCTTTCACCTCACAGGACTGAGGCAGCTCATCTTACCATGGCATGTTTGTTTTCCACCTTCCATCTGCTCTTTCCACAGGGGAGGGAAAAAAATCTAAGTGCTCTATTCCAGGGCTGTTCTGCTGTGTGTATAATAAACTTTCTTCCTTAAGCCACGTTGGTGYACATACAGAAGAGTGGTAGGTGGGAGGAAGTTTACATGGTGTTTTTACAGGACATTTTATTGGTTTGGAGTTTTTTCCCCATTTTGTTGCCAGACCAAGTGTYTCTGACCACAGCAAAAGAAGAATGTAAGTCCAAAGAGGAGCCCAAGGGCAAGGAGGACATTGTGCTTGTCATATTTGTTCTGCTCAGAACTGATACAGTTAAGTATCAGTTCTAATCTAAGTGTCGACCAAAAAGGCTGCAGCTATAGCCTTTTGCATTATTTGGTTATAATCACTTCAACTATTCTTGAAATCATAGTGGGGTGAGATCAAGATAGAGTTTAAATAAGGGTATCCTCAGTTAACASCTCTTTTACATTTCCTTGGTCATCTGCCTTGCCTTTGTCATCTGCCATTTTACCACCCCTTAGCTTTGTCAGCTGCCATAAATATTTCTCATGTCATCTTATAGGATCAAATTTCTGACTCAGTTTTGGTATTTTCATAACAAACAGTAGTTGGGTGTGTACAAAGATCAATCATGCCCTGCCCTGCACTGCTGGAATAATGTGCAGGGGTCTCCTGCCATGACCTGCCTTAACCTTCTCTAGATAACAACTCTGCTGTCCTTTTTCTGTCTGAAGAATGGTGCTAATGTGTTTCAGGCACAAATGAGGCTACCTGRGAGGAAAAGGTATGTGGTATTTTTGTGGTATTGTTTTCAGTTAATTTCACAAAACCTTAGGGACTTTATCTAGGTGACTTCAAATCTAGTAAAAAAAATTACTGGTTTTAATTTGTTGGAACACAGCACAGGCAGATTATTTTYGCAAGCACTAATAAATAATTATAATTGTACTATCTAAAATTTGGGAAAACTCAAACTCCACATACAAGAATGCTGAAATCTGCCATATAAAAGGAGCAGATAAATGAAAAATCCTAMGCAATGGCTGTTTCAAAACCTATGTAAATGTGAGATCTCCTCCATTTCAATGATTCAAGTGTCAGTGTCGTCATGACTGGTTACCAACAGCTTACTTTTTTCAATATCTTTATGATTTTGTGAACTGAATCATAAGAATACAATGTATATTTTATTGGATGGGAGGGACATAAAATTCTTTTTAATGAAGTAAGTCTTTGACATAAGCTGGGTATTTGCCTTTTATTCTGCTTCTCTCTGGAGGCTGTAAAATTCAAGTTAGATAACTGAAACTAGGACCATAGTGAAAGAATGGCTGTGCTTTTTCTAGAGCAGACCTAATGGTGTCTAGCAGGGAGAGGTGTGAGGAAAGCTGCCAGCCCTGCCAGTGGAAGTTTGATGGCAGAACTGTGTGTTTCACTGCACATCACATTTTAAGCCACATTATTATTGGTGCTTAAAGAAAGATATGTGTCATCCAAGGTAGCAAAGATTTCTTCAGTCTGTCCAAAATTCATCATGTGTTAGGTGAAGCTGGTGAGAGAGACCAATCTGATTTTTATTTATGGCTCAACATATGTTATATGAGGTTAAAAACGGCTTTTAGGAGCAGTGTGTGTGCTGGGAGCCCTGCCCCCGCGAGGCTTCGCCTGGCAGCGGATCAGRGCAMAGCTTCCCCCACTGGTCTGCAAACACCCTCGCTGGCGAGGCAGATATCCGGATGCCCGGGAAAAACGCGCGGGAAAGACGCGCGGGAAATCATACGATAGGAGGGCGTGGCACATAAAAGCAGCTAACTACAACACACCCGTTTCCTTTCGGTTATCTTGGAAGTAGCAGGGCTTGCCTGGAGGGTCAGCTTGGCCCTCCTTCCCGCCTCGCTTTTCTTATTTTTTTCCCTGCCCGTGGTCCTGCTTCTTCCCTGGCTGCCCTCCCTGTCTGCCTTCCCTGGCTGCACCTGCCGTTTCGCCGCTTCAGCGAGGCAGCTCATCGCATCGTGTTCGTTGTCTCCCCGACGGAGCCGCCGCCGCCGTGTGTCCGGCATTGCCCGCAGCCGCAGCCGTGTGTCCGGCATTGCCCGCAGCCGCAGCCCGCCCGCAGCCGGTGTTCGCCACCGTATGTCCGGGAGCAGCCCGCAGCCGCCAGCCCGTACGCAGCCAGCATTTGCCAGGCTGCTCACCGCAGCCGCCCGCAGCCGCCTGATGCCCGAAAAAGGCCTCGAAATAAAACTCCACAGACCGGTGTCCATAGAAGAGGTATTTGTTTATTGCAGCGCTGGAGGTGAGGGGGATTTCTCCTCCTAACCCACCTGCTTTTGCTTCAAATTAGCACATACTTATACAGTAAGCATGGTGTAACATGAACATTGTGATGCCTGAAAAAGGCTTAGAAATAAAACCCCATAGACTGGTGTCTGTCGAGCTATAGGTATTTGTTTATTACAGCACTGGTGTAGCACTGGAGGTGAGGGGGATTTCTCTTCTTAACTTACCTGCCTTTGCTTCAAATKAGCACATATTTATACAGTGAGCATGGTGTAACAGGAACATTGTCACTGCCCCCCATATGCCCACCATACACCCACCACTATACATGGGCATGGAAATACACGATATCACAGTTTTACAAGTGTGCATGTGTTATCCTCAATTCGGCGGTCGCGGGGGTCTCCCCCTAATGAGATACCATCCTCTTCATCATGGTGGACTTTTCACCTTTGTCTTCAGGGCATGCGCAGTTGTGGTGTTCATGTTCTTTTTCTAGTCCTTCAAGTCATAATTTTCAATTATTTTGCTGACTGTCCCGTACTTCTGCCAAGTTCTCATTAGTGCTCTCTATTGTTCCTTGTTTATAGCATCTACCTATCTACTTTCTTCAGAACTTTTTCTGATTTATGCCTCTTGGTGATTTCACATATCTATGTACTAATCCAGCTGGTTAGATTACGTGCAGCTGGTACACTATATGTTGCTAATACACTATTAAAAAATTTATAGCAATATATAAAAAGGCTATCATTGATAAWATATTGAAAGTGATTACATTGTATTTTAATAATATGTTAATAGTTATTACAGTATATTGATAATGTATAAAAAAGGCTATAGAAAGTTTTGAATTAATAGGCCTCATAAGCACCTTGTCACTTCTGATTTAAACCACATGTTTATATCGAAAGTGTGATACAGCCCCAYGAGTGTGCCCGTAGCCACGGCAGCCYGTTCTTCACCCACAGGAGGGACAYGCAGCCGCTGCTGTTTGGAAATCACGCCCAACCCGCCCGGGAGCCGTGCAGACTCGACGCAGAGGACACGTTTCATCTGCCAAGTTGACGCCAATGGGGTGCCCGGGTAAGGATCTCTCTGGTATTCTGTCTGTCTCTTTGTCTCTCTTTTTCCTTCTTTATTCCTTTTTTTTTTGTCCCCCTTTATTAGGAACACTTAGCTTTCTTTATCAATAAACAGTTCTCAGATATAGTATTGCTGCGTTTGCACTTGATYTTTTTGTCGGAGAAATCTATTAGAAGAATCCTTTCCACAGCGGGATGGGACAACTGGCTTGGGAGCAGGATATACAGACAATATAAAAGTGGTCTGATAGCAGAGTCCCTCAGTATAACACAATCAGTTTGGTGCCCCAAATCAGAAACAGGACAAACTCAAGTTCAAATTTCAGAGTGAAAGTTCTTATGCATTCCTGAAAATATGTGGGTTTACACTATGGTTTGTTAACATTACCCTGGCAGAAGAAAAAGACTTTAGGATGACAGAGGCCCCGATTAAGGAACATGGTGCTCAGCSCCTCTGTCCAGCAAGGAACAACATCCCTGCAAAAATATCCTATTGCCAAAACATTTCTTTGGCACGTACACCACARACTTGCAGGCATCTGGAATTGTGCAATCTTTGCAGGGAATTTCAGATTTTGTTTTTATTATTCCTTTGGATCATTAAGGCTTACAGAACGGAACACGCAACATGATGCCAGGCTCCTTGTTTTCAAATATTTTACTTTGTGTGAATTACTGCTCCCGTCTGCGTCCCTTCCAATGACAAGACCTGCTGGATCAGCTCCTTCCAGATGCCCTTTGGTCGGTAAGTACTCGTTTTTACCCGAAGTTAGTGCTCTTGCATTCATTAACGCTAACCTCTGCCCAGAAGACGGCTAACAACCTCGGTTGACGCTGTTTGGAGAAACCACATTCCAGGAGAGTCTGAGATCCTTCTTGAAAGCTCTTATTGACTGATTTTAGTATTCATGCTGCTGTAATAAAAATAGCAGGTAAGGCAAGGCTAAATGGAGAGTGAGAGAGCGCGTAACTTACCCGCCCGGGTGAAACAGATTTGTTTGTTTAGAGCAGCAGCCTGAGGGTCGCTGTTCTATCACTGCAGCCTTTCTGCTAAAGGAAGCAAGCACTGCCCTCTGCTAAGTGCTAACTTCTCATTTTAACACCTTCCTCTTCTCTCCCATCTCCCCTGTGCTTTGCTTTGGTGTGGGAATGGAGTGCTGAGGGCGGGACAAGTCCTTCCTGTGGGATAGCCAGTGTATGACCACAGTAATACATCTGGAGCATGTGAAGCAATGATTCATTAAATATTTTTATAAACATAGAATTTGAAAAACAAAAGGAGATATGCTTTTTTCCTATTGAGTGAGATRTGTTTGCTTCAGATTATATCAAAGTGGATTTTTGTTTCTGTTGAGTCTTTAGAATTATCATTTCTAAGAGCATTTTATTTTATGCTGTTTCCTCATACTGCATAATCTTGTTTTGTTTGCTTTCCTCACTGGGACATGTTCAACAGTACAATTTGCCATAAATAGTCCCTTTGAGACCTGTTGATGCTCGTACTCAGTATTAGTGTTTTGAAGTTTCAGTTACATATTTTTGGTCATGTTGAAAACTGCTTGCTCATCTGATTTCATGTTCCAATAGCTATTAATATAAATGCACATGCCTGTTTTTTTTTTTTTTTTAACTTTTGGTCAATCTTCTGAGACCTGCTGATTATTTCTGGAATTAAAAGATGAAAATGTCAAAATGCACTAATGAATAGAGGCACCTCAGTTCCTCTGGAACACTGTGGAGCAGTTTGTAAGACTTCAAAAGTCTGTAACTTCATATGGAAGCACATAAGCTCTGATGGTTGTCCCCAGYAAGTTCTCCTAGAGAGAAGGCTCTCACTTGGATTATTTGCACCCTCAAAATGTGACCTAAATGTCCAAATGATAGAGAAGAGCTGTTAAAGAATTTTTTAACATCTAAGCTTCTCAGCTTAAGCTTCCTGGCACACCAGCTTGAGACAGAAGCAGCAGTGATGGTCCCASAAAGGGAAGATGGTGGCATGTGGATAAAGTGACAGTGACGACAGTAGGACAGAACTAGAAAGAAACAAAATAGTTCAGTAGAAACAAAGTAGCAGAAGCTATAAAAGAGATAAAGAGTTAACAGACACTGGGCATATTCTCAAATTATTTTCATCACTGCCTRGAATGTAACAGGCAGTGATGAAAACAGAAGAAAGTTATTTATACACTTGACAAATTACTATTTTGCTATTATATGGGGAAATCTGTATAGGAGACTATTTCCTATATTCCACTAATTTTCTTAATAGCATAACTTTGCTGAGAACTTGTATGAGTTGTATTTTGGTGAGGGGAGAGTGACTTTTTTCTCCTTTCTGTCATACAGAATGAAACTGGTAAGACTTATCAGGAATTTTAAGGAAGATATATGAATGTTGTATTGGATGCATGAAATTTCTCCCTTCAAACCAGGATGATGTTTTTTATTCATAGAGGGATAGTGTGGGAAGTAAGAGGAGTCACCTGTGTGTGACGAGGAGGTCAGCAAAAAAAATGGGAGTCTGCAGTCATGCTTGGAGAGTTATGGCAAGAGCTAATATTTAACTTTATTTTGATGTTCCCACAGTGTTGTTGCTGTTAGAGAAAGTGCCACTGGGATGAGAAAAGCATTTAATCTTTAGAGAGAGTTCGCATCTTTTAATTTTTAGTACTCATCCGGCCTCGTTTGCTGTTTGGTCAATTAGGAAAGTGAGTTTCATCAAAAAGCTGGGAAKGAATGCATAGAATTATAATATATTCAGGGCTGCTGAAATAGTCATACTTTACAAAGTAAARCAAACTTTTCAGAAGTTTGGGGAGRGCAGATTGTTTTAAACTGGCCATTGACCCACATTTTAACAACATAAATTTGTGAATCATATGTAATGTGTAAATGTAAAAACATTTGTAATCAAAAGGGTTTTGCCAGTGTTGCATGGATRAGCTTTGTTCTGCTTGGGGAACTTGGATCTAGGTCATAGGATTTTGGGGAAGCTATCTTTGGGAGTGCTTTTGAATGTGTGTGGAGGGGGGAAGGGAAGGAGAAACAAATGGTTTTTGAGACAGCCACCAAAAATTCGCCATTGGTCTAAGCACCTTTATACACCTCAGGACCCAAGGACTGGGATTGCAGCCCTGGGTTCCTCATCCCCGGGGAGCTCAGCCCCAGAGCTGTGCACGTGCGCCTGMGGCCGATGGATCCATGCAGTTAATTTGTTTTTCCCAGCTCCCAGCAACCTTGGATCTTGTCCTGCGAGCACCAGAGGGAGATGCTTTTACAGGCATGTTTTGTTGGACTCTTTTACATACAAGCGTTCCAGGGACAGAGTGTTCCAGCTCAATCCCTGTGAATGTTAGTGGCTTCTTCTGAGAAGTCACATGAGGTTAATAGCTAACAAAACTACTGCAGCAGCAATCTCATCCCTAAGAGCAGCTAAAATTCTTTTTCWATCCTCATACTAACAATTCCTTTGTCAAGTGAGAGGTTTTGAGGATCTCTTTCTCTCTTTTCTCTTTTGTTGCCCAGCAGAACAGTTTTCAAATTAATGTCTTTTTATGAAACAAATAATAATGAAATAAAATTGTTTCCAGGATAAGAGCAAAATTCAGGAAGAGATATTCTTGTAGAGGACACTCCAGCTGTATTAGAACATGTTTCCAGGGGTACAGTGTCTCCCTTTTCCCTGAAGTATTTTCAATAATGTAACATAGAATTACAATTCAAGACAAATCATAATAGTGAACAGAGAGTTAACAAAGCTTCAGAATCTATAACCAAGGACAATGACCTCCTATTTATCCATTGAAAAGCTATGGAATTATGAAAGTTAATAAAATTCAGTAGTGAGCAGTTCCTGGACTGCAAGACAAAAGCAGGCAAAATAGTTGTTTTTTGTATCATTTATGCCCTGTATTGATTATTTTATCCATGTCTCCGATGCCATATGCATTACAAAATATGTTTTCTTATTTTCAGGTAATGTAATTTGAAGATGCCGACCCCTTGGCAAACGTGCTGCAATAAAAAATCCAGMTCTAAGAATGCAAAAGCTGGAACAGACAACATGGCAGAGACAAGTGAAAAAATGCAGATGAAAAAAGAGATCACATTGCTAAATGGAGTTACTTTAATTGTAGGGAACATGATTGGCTCTGGGATATTTGTATCTCCCAGGGGTGTTYTAATGTACAGCGCTTCCTATGGACTCTCACTTGTCATCTGGGCACTTGGTGGGATTTTTTCTCTGTTTGGAGCTTTGTGTTACGCTGAACTGGGAACATCCATCGTGAAATCTGGAGGCAGTTATGCCTAYATCCTGGAGGCATTTGGGCCCTTTGTGGCCTTCATCAGACTCTGGTGTTCCTTGCTAATTATTGAACCAACAACTCAGGCAGTKATAGCCATCACTTTTGCTAACTATATTGTTCAGCCAATTTTTCCCCATTGTGAACCACCATATGATGCAGTCAGGTTGATTGCAGCTGCATGTATATGTAAGTATGGCTAGAAGTTAAGAACTGTAATTGTACATGGCCAGAGGAGGTTTTTCTAAACTTCTKTTTCTTTGCATTCTATGAAAATGATCTATATAGAATGATTTCTAAATTATTTTCATTTTGAGCATTACAAAACCCTTTTTCTTCCTTTCAAAACTGAAATGTAGATTGTAGGCAGGTCAAGGAAACAGAAGCAAAGACCAACAAGACTTCTAGATAAGAAATAACCCACTTTGATCTATGCTTGAGAGTACTCTAGGTCACCATGCCACTTTGTCCTGCTCTCAACTCCAGSAGCTGGGCTTCATACTTGGCACCAATGCATATCCTTGCCCTTCCTCATTTATCTCTGTTTTGAATCACAGCATTGCAAGAGGGAGAAGTTGCCTGTGATGCCATTTGTGGGTGCTGCAGTGAGAGCAGATGGGCACATGGGCTCAGTCTCTGGCTGGACCTGCTGCCAGGTCCAAAAGGAGGAAAGGAAAACAAGTTGATCCCACCTGCTCTCTGCAACCAGCTAATTTGTTATTTTTGTTAGATTSTTTCAAAACTGGGACTCAGAGGACTCTCTAAGTATGTGCTATGCAATCTTCAGKCTCAGAGCCAAAGTGTGAATAACACAGCTTTCAAGCCATGGGTGCAGAGAAACTGCATGCTGCTGGCCTGGCTCARTTCCGTGTCTTATCCACAGCACCCAAATTACTTTTGTGTAGAAGTTGTCCTTATTCTGAACCTAGTCTAGAGTTTAACTCATCATAAAGGAATCTGTGATATACAGGATATAAAGAAATATTGTCACTTGCATATAAGCAAACTCTGTTGAGTTTAATACAACTTAAATGTTATTTAAATGGAGTAGGAGTTAGTCCTAAAATTCAAAAACTGACATGGTTTGTCTTACCTTCTGTCATGAAAACAGTATCCTTAATAAAACCATTGTGTAATTTTTAAACCAGATATTTCATCTTAATAAATCTGGGTGGTCCTGAAGTGGTGAAATTTGATTCAGTTTTACTCCTTGAAAGATGGCTGCTATCCGGAAAAATAGATTTAAAATGTGGCTTAAGTGATATTAAACATCTAGTGCTACTTTCATGCATATTCTTTTTCTCTGCAGGTTCCTTAACATTTATTAATTGTGTTAATGTGAAGTGGGGTACCCGTGTACAAGATGCTTTCACATATGCAAAAATTATGGCTCTTATCTTGGTGATATCTGTCGGTCTTTACAAAATTGGTAAAGGTAAGAATAATTTTCATTTACCTAAATTCTAGAATTGAACCATACGTGAGTTTCAAAATCCATACAGGGAGATCCTCTAGACTTACACGTGAAGTGTTGTTTATTCTGGAAAAAAAAGATCTGCCACAGGAAGGTCAGATGAATTTTATGTCTTGTTAACAAATGTGGGGTTAATTATTGAAGCCAAGCCCTGTGTTTCTGAATAGCAAATAGCAGTTGAATTAACATTACTTTACTGCTGACTAGTTTAAAGTCAGCCTTAGTGTCTGATTCATGCATTACTACCTGTCCTAAAACAGGACAGTGAAACAGAAATTGCACTGCTCCTTGCAGTTTCCCCACCTCACCCACAGCACCCTGTCCAGGGAGGGGATCAGAGAGGGTAAATCATAGGGGCGATTTGAGGGAGGGCAAGTTTGTTCCTAGAAACAAAGGAGATGGTAACAGTGAAGTTCTGTGAATCACTGAGCTATGGTGTTATTGKAAAGCATCACAGCACAGATGAGCCACCTCCTCTCAGCAATAACTGGACTGAATTGAACACAATGAAAAGCTGGAGAGTAATTCCGGTGTAAACTTTGCACATGGCAATAGATTTCATTTCATTAATTTGGGCCTCTGGCACAATTAAGTCTCTTCCAGTTCCAGCTCTGCTGTTTAGATTACTAAGTTTTTACATTTTCATTTCCTTTGAAATTCTTAAATTGTATAGCYATTTTATCTTTATTCAGTTGAAATAAAGATGTTTTCCCCTCTTCTGATTAGGAGGTACCTTTTTCTCTTGCTAAATTAGCTTATAAAGCATAATGAGCATGCTTGCTTTTCCATGTTTGCTGGCCTCCTCCTTTCCTTGGCTGCAGTTGTGTCAGCTGTTACACTGTAAAGCTACACCAGACTTTAGGAAAGCTCTTTTGTTTAGCCACTGTCTGTGGATGTCACCAAATGGTTAACGTCTAAAGAAACCTGGACAACCAAAGCCAATCCTAAGAGCAGGAACATGGGGATTCAGAGGTGCATTGCTGAAGGGTCACAGTTGCACGAACGAATAGTTCCCCTCAAAAAAACACTGCAGTTTTGCAAAGGTGTGATTCTGTGATGTCACCTCTTTAGCAGTGTTCCGCCTGCTTTCAAAATTTCTCCTTCTCGTTCAAAACTTCATCCTGTTCCATCCTGGTGTGCTGTTGGACCMAGGGGCTGCTCCCTCTTGTTCCACATTGTTTCCTCTGCATTGCTCTGTGGGRTCAGGCAGGGTTAAAGCACCGAGGAAACATGGTGAGGAGCTTTTTCTGGTAGTAAGGGTCTCATCTCTTCTTTGTTTAAGCAGAACTGAGCACTGGAATACAGGAAGGACTGGAAGGAGAAATGATGGAGACTTGTGGAGGAAGCTGTGATCAGGTCAATGACTTTTAAACTCAGCATCTGTTTTTAATGAAAAGAACAGTTATGTAGGTTTTTTCTGCCATTTTTCTTCTGATGTGCTTGGATATACCTCTGATTTTGAATATGAGCTGTCTTTAGCAAAAAAAAACAAAAAAAACCAAAAAAAAAAAAAAAACCACAAAAAAACCCCAGAAACCTTTTCTTGATCATTTTGGATTTTTCCTTCTTTTTTCTTCAAACCATTTTCTTCTCCAAAGCATTTGTACATCTCATTGCTTCCCTTCTTTGGTTCAGTCTACTGCTCTTCAATAACTGAATTGCTGTTGCAATATCTATAAACTTCTTGGTTGAATCAGTGCTTTCATTTTACAATGAAGACATTTCTTTCCTGATTGAGGTTTCATCATATTTCTGTCTTCCTTTAATACTTAACTCACTTCCATTTTCATTCGTGGTAGACTTCCTGCCGCAAACTCAGTCAGGCCTTTCTTCCCCTTTCCAGGATGGCAGTGAAGGCTTTCACAGTTTCATTAACATTTCACCTATTTTGCAGCATTCTGCAGGTTTTCATCTCAACCCCTGATGGWGCTAAACTAGAGCAGAGTTTTAAAAGGGAAAATTTTTTAAATCTCGTCCCAGTTTTGGGGAACACCCTTGTGGRTTAAAGCATCCCACTGAAAATCATTCCTACAGGAGGTCCCCCTCTAGTGGCCACTGATTTACCTGATTATAAAATCTGTAAATAAAAGGTATTTAGGAAGAAAAGTGAAACAGATTCAGGAGCTAAAATTTGGTTTCCCAAGTACCTCAGCCTGGCTGACAAGGTACTGCATTCCCTTGGTAYGGTTCCCTTCTTTGGTAGGCTTGGCAGTAATGCCAGAAGAGGACTCAGTGAATTCTGGTAGCATTCAAAAGTCACATCCAAATAATAGACGGGAAAATGTGTTCTGTTTTCTCCCTGTGCAAGTGTAGCTGCCTGAGCAACTGACTGAAACTTTGCCGTTTGTTCAGCAAAAATGTAAGCTGTGCACTTTTAGATACAGTAATGGAACCTGGGTGCAGTGGGGGGTTATTTCCTTCCAGTCAGCTGGCACTTTGGGTGTAGTGTCCTTCTAAGTTGTAATCCTTGAAATGTAACATGCAGTTGGTACCTGCCGTTTGTACAGGGGAGACGGAAAACCTGAGAGCTCCGTTCCAGGGCTCAGCAACAGACCCGGGGATGATTGCCCTGGCTCTCTACTCTGCCCTCTTCTCCTACTCAGGATGGGACACGCTCAACTATGTCACCGAGGAAATGCAGAATCCAAAGAGGTACACATATGCTTTTCCTTTGAATCACTGCCAGGTGATGGCAGGACAAACTACTCTGTTTTTGTTTCTGATTGGAAATTAGTCAAATTATTTTCTCTGCAAAAAACTTACTCTTTTCAAATGAGGGAGTAAGCAGCAGAACTCTTTCTGATTATTGTGCTCATTCATCAATTTTATCACACTAACTAGTCATTTGCCTATATATGTGTATTTTACATCTTTACTTTAGACTGTAGTATTTCAAGAAGGAAAACAAATCCCTGCTGAAAGCAAGGAAAAGCAAAGGTCCATCGAGTCCTCTAAAATTCCCTACTTCTTCTCCATTAGAAATATTTTTCCAGGGCTTTTTTTTGTCATCAGCAGAGTAAGACTGTTTCAGATTTATGGCTTTTATGTTGTGATTTTCAGCATTACTGTTTATGGGCAAATATAATCTCCTCCCTTCTGTAGGGATGTCAGCCCTGTGGGAATTGTTTGCATCAGCTGTTCAAGATGACATAGTCYGCCTTGTCTTGGGATATAGGTTATGAGTCAGGAAAAAAATGCCACAATCAAGAAAATACCTAAGGGTGCACTTAGATCTTGTTGTTTGAGTGCTCTCTTAAATTGCTTCATATAAAAGTATATTAAATGTACATGTATAAACTTTAAGGGTTTTTTAAAAAACTTGTGACAGACGCACAAGCAACAAATTAAGCTTTTTATGGCATTGTTCCACACGTGGCTGCATGTTATTTTGTTACCTTGTGATTCAAGGGATGGATTACAGGAAATGATGGAAGTATCCGTTCACAAATGTTTGAATCTGGRAACAATCTTCTATTTAAGTATTTCTCATTTAAAGAACAGGAAATAATTTTTCCATTTTCCTTTTGCAGGAATCTGCCTCTTTCCATTGCCATTTCAATGCCTATTGTAGCTATTATTTACCTGTTGACTAATATAGCATACTATGTAGTGTTGGACATGCCAGCTCTCCTCACAAGTGACGCAGTGGCTGTGGTAAGTTGTGGAACACAACCCAAACAAAAGACACTACAGTAAAATTTCAGGTAGCACACTTGGCAAACAGCTGAAATACTGTCATGCTGAAGGCTGCTTAAAACACCTTTTTTCATGTAAGAGTACCAGTATMTTAGAAGGTGCATGTCAAGAATGTATGAGATAAATCTGCTCTTGAAAAATCCTCTTCTATACTGTGTAAATCCTGCTCTTTACAGTAAATCATTGRAAAGATGCTTTTAGGATCAAAGAGCTGTAGAAAGTCTGGGTGGTTGGAGAAACAGGATTTTTTATTTTCATTCTAATGTACAGTGTGTAATGTTTAATGCTGCAGGACCACAGCAATATTTTCAATGTAGAAGTATGCACTCAAAAGTTTTTTTAAAACCTTGTCAGTGTTTTATAAGAAGTAAAATTATAATTCATGGATTACTACAGTTGGGATTTGTCAGAATACTTMAAAGCCAATGCATCATCTTCTTTTGCATCATTGACTTAATTAGGTTTAGAATGTTTTTAAAAAAACCTTTTTTTAATGTATCTGCCATTTATATTTTGATCCTGATCAGCTTTTCTACTTCTAATTTCCCATGTCATTATTGGATGTAATGAGAAAGCATGGGCTATGACACTACATTTGGGATGATGATGATGTTTTCATGAGAGTTGCTCAGGATTACCCATGTGCTTAACATAGTGGGCCTCACCATTACTTTTTTGTTTCCTGTTACAGACGTTTGGAGGTGAAACCCTCAGTCATGCCAAGTGGATAATTCCTATAGCAGTGGCCATGTCTTGCTATAGTGGGTTAAACTCATCAATTATTGCAGCGTCTAGGTATGAAGTATAAGATTTATTTTAAATAACTGAAAAGGAATRATTTATTGCTAATCTGCATTCTTTACTACTGCTTGGTAAAAGTGACACAGGTAATTTTTGCCATGTGAAGTTGTTGATTTATGATGGAGGATTGTTACAATTAGACGTCTCCTTATGATCAGCACCATTTGATAAACTAAAGCCACTYGAGACAAGAGCAGAACTTACAACAYGGTAATTAARGAATTATTTCTTTGCTTTGTTAGGAAGCAACAAGCTATTCCTTGGCTGTCTGGTTGAGTTTCCTTCGTCTTTTTCTAGACTTTTCTATGTTGGAGCTAGGGAAGGACACCTCCCTGTCAGTCTGAGCTTGATTCACATAAAGTGCTTSACACCAGTCCCTGCTCTCCTGTTCAATGTAAGTGACACCCCAGCCTTGTGCCTGCCTGGGGCAGTTGGGGTTTGGACCTCAGGTAAAACACCTCTGCTCTGCCCTGGGCTTCTCATGGGCTTCTCCTGCCCTGAGACATCTTCTGCAAATATCCACAACTTATAAAATTCATTGAGGGGGTGGAAATGGGTGTTATTTTGTCTGATAGGGGTTTTTTTTTCAATACAAAGAGAATGGCTTGGTTGACGTTCATATGCTCTCCAAACAATATTAGTGAGAAATACAATAGCATTGCTGAGGAACAGAGAATGGCTAAATATGTCATGGTATAGACAGAAGCTGTTTAAGTCTTTAATGTGAGTTTTCAGAGTGTCACTGGAGGAGAATATGTCAAGGAACATCTCTTAGACTGCCGTAGGCAGATGTCCTGCAACTTTAGTTATAACAGGAGTGACAAAGYCCTTAAAATTAAATTTTCTAGCATTGGATGTGTATAGCTACATTGACTTTTTTCTGCTGTCACTATACAAATGAGATCTTGTGACACAAAATTGTGGAACCAAAAGTTATAGAATTAGTGGAAATTATTTTCATAAATAACCCACATAYTGGAGAACACATTTTATTTGGTATTTGCCATTGCCTTGTGTTACACATTGTTTATGAACAGATTATCATACTGGTTCTGTTTGACAACAAATAATTTGCTACAAGTTATAATCTCRTTATGAACACTCTTCTCACAGGGATTCTGTTTGCCAAGAGTAGTAGTAATAGTAATTGTAACTAGTAATATGACCTGTACTCTCTTAATACACCACCAATCATATTTTTCATGTGGAAAGTAGAAATTTTTTCTGCTCTCTTAAAATAGACATTGAAATGGTTTAAGTCTTTCTGTGCAGGCAGTATAGCACACCTACAGGCCATAAAATTAATTATCTCAATTTATGAGTGGACTGAGTCCTTCTTGCAAGGACCTGATCTCCTAAGTCTACACAAATATGTTRGAAACGGGCCAGTTTATAATTTTACTCTGTCTTTATTTTCACATTAAAAAGGTCTTTGTTTTTATTATCTCCAGGGCTTAATGACTTTGCTTTATCTCCTTGTGGAAGATGTTTTCCTCCTTATCAATTACTACTGCTTCAACTACTGGTTCTTTGTGGGTCTGTCTATTGCAGGACTAATAACTTTAAGATATACTCAGCCTGATAGACCACGGCCTGTTAAAGTAAGTAAACAAGAGAGGAAGAAAGCTCTAAAAGCCAGCTAATGCATGTGTTTATGTGATCTTTGATACCACAACCATAACAGTACCAGTTATTTTATTGACTATTTATTAGCCATAGAAAGTCTTTCAAAATACAAGACAAAGGAGAAAAACCCATTAGAGTCCATGAGAATAATTCTTCTGGTAGTTTTGCTGTGAGGTTGAAATGATATATCCCACTTATTCTTCTTACATTCGGACTTACAGTAATTTTTGTTTCAAATAAATAAGGAATACATAAATTTCTGGAGTTCCTAGCCCATCCTGGAAGAATAGCAGACCTCAGGAGAGCTGGTGATGGAGGCTCCTGAGAGGTTAACACTCTGATCAAACCTACATGATTTAACAAACACACCAAAATCCCTCCGAAGCCCATAAATATCCACAATTCTGATCATGCAGGACTTCAATAGCTTAAATAATAAAATATATTTTGAATGTTTCCTTCCACTGGGTAGTGGTCATAGACAGTAAAATGCAAGTTTAGTGATTAACTTAGAAGAGCATTTGACTACCAGTTAGGCAAGGGAGACTGCACAGGAACAAAGTATGCCTAAAACCTTTTTCTAGTTTTAATCCAATGATTGTTCGAGGAAGGAAGGATGGAAACACACAGCAGACACACAAAACCATGCACTGGCTCCTATTTGTTGGCTCCATGACCTGCATTTTGGCTCTGCAGTGATGCAGTAAGAATTAAGAGAATTACAAATAAACATCCAACCAAATATTTCTTCTTTGTCAGTCTCTCTTCCTAAACTCCTGCATCATTTTTACAAACACATTTTTTTTCCATTTAAGTGTAATATTCTGATTAAGTAAAAAAAGGTTCAAACAAAGGTACAAAATATCTCTTGCTAGAGAACTTCCCAATTTCCCATAGCAAACCAAATTTTCCTGAAGCATGTTCACACTTCATTTCCAAACTCTCCCACAAAATATGTGGAAGATAAAGATTAAATCTTCCCTTATTGGCAGTTTTGCCTCTGACTGTACTAAAACAAGGATTACAGTCAGATTATAGATAATAACAGTTTAATTCCTGTCAGCATTTGACAGCTTAGTCGACACCACAACTCCACATAGACCATTYCCTTTTTGAAATGTAGCAGGTTTTATTCATCAACTTACATTTTTAACCTTTATAAGGAAAAAAAGTATTTATACCAGTAAACTCTTGGGAGTTTCAGCTGGTATTCAAATGTCAACTCCTGGACCCTTGAGAAGGCTCACTATTACAGACAGTAAAAAAAAAAAAATTAGTGAAAAATAAATTCGTAAAGAGGTTATTGAAACTTTCATAGAATCATAGTACCAGAAGTTGTTAAGGGTTAGAAGGGCCCTTATGATCATCTAGTCCCAGCCTAGACCAGGTTGCTCAAGGATTTATCCARCCTTGCCTTGAACCACTGCCAGGGYTGGASTGTCCAYRACCTCCCTGGGCAACCTGTTCCAGTGTCTCACCACTTTCCATGTGGAGAATTTCTTCCTAGTACCTAACCTAAATTTCCCCTCTTTCAATTTGTYCCCATTACTCYTTGTCCTATCACTTCAGTTCCTGCTGAAGAATCTCTCTCCAGCTTCCCTGTAGGCTCCCTTAAGATTGCTATGGAATATTGCTGTGAGCTCTCCATGCAGCCTTTTCTGCTCTTGGCTGAACATYCCCAACTTTCCCAGCCTGTTGTCACAGGAAAGGTGCTCCAGTCTTCTTATCAGCTTCATGGYCCAACTTTCCTTATTTGTGGGATGATATTTGTTAAGTGCCCACACAAAATGGTTGTAAATCAGTCCATTAGTTCTACAGCATCAAGCTGGTTCTTGAAGGTCAGTGAGTTAGTTACCAACCAAAACTACACTTAAAAATTCAGAGTTGAAGTTGGAGAGAAAGCTATCCATTACTGCTTAGTTTTACAGCACTTGTTTCAAAGACTGATCTTTTACTAATTGTAAAGAAACTGCGTTTATGCAGTCCTGAAAAAAATAAAATAGTCAGATGGTAAGATGTGTACCAAATAGGAATCTCTCAGCAGCGTACACAGAAGCTAACAAATTACRTTGAATGTAGGCAGTCAAAAGACTCAGTATATGCTTTTATTATTGACATGTCTAACTTTAATCTGCAAAGCTTGGATTTTTACAATAGACTATTTGTTGCATCTTTTAACACATTTTTCAATTTGTTTTTGTCTCCACAGCTTAGCCTTTTCTTCCCGATAGTATATTGTTTGTGCTCCCTTTTCCTGGTCATAGTGCCTCTCTACAGTGACACARTCAATTCCCTTATTGGTGTTGGTATTGCCTTCTCAGGCATTCCTGCATATTATTTAGGAGTCTATCTACCAGTTGAAAAACGACCTAAATACCTACATTGGCTCTCTGGTAAGCAACGTCATGTCCTAATTATTATGCCAAAATCTTGGTCAGAAGAAATACAGAATAATTTTTAACACCCTGGAAGGCAGAGATACTAGAAAACCTTTGCTTCACTTTCCATCTAAGAAATGGAACATCCAAATCAGAGAAGTCCACATACTTTCAGAAACAATGAAATAATTAATTACTGGCATGAAGGGTAGTTGCTAGTCCTCAAATTCAAGCAGYCTTGAAAAGCAAAACTTTAATATTTTTATTCACTTTGAACTCAGCTGTCAATTGGACAATTCAATGAAAATSTTGATGAAAATCTGATTAAAGAAGAATTCCAGTTTATTTATTGATTACTTTTGCCTTTAGATATTTATAAAATACAACTAATTGATTTGATCAAAGGGTAGTTTTAAGTATCTGTGTAATGCTTTCAAATCCTCACAATCCAGATGTATGTCTAAGATATAACTGCTTCACACTTTTTTGCCAATACAGCCACAACAACAAAATATGTTCAGATGCTCTTCTACTGTGCTCTGTCGGACCTGGACATAGACATGGAACCTACAGCAGCTAAGAATAAATAGAGTTGCCTCAACATTGAGAATTGTGCCTTGACATCGCCTATCTGGAACAATTTTTAT
>NW_026623373.1:64555-140823 GCF_030028575.1 Malurus melanocephalus | reverse complement strand
TAGAAACCATAGTATTCTTCTAAAAATAAAACTAAATTCTTAGCCAAAGTGAAAAAATAGAGAATTCTTGCTGGTAGACATGCTTTGAGACAATTATTCTAATACATAATTCCTGGCCTACATAGTTTACCAAGAGCAGAAAACCCAAGGGTTTGGCCATTTAAGTTCTGTGAGAAATTCTCATTTGATGATAGGCCACATTCATTACCCTTTTGCAGAAAATGAATTTCTAACAAACTAATTACACCATTGTGCTGAAGTACTTTCACGTGCCAGCAGAACAGTCGTCCATGGAGCACTTCAAGGCACTGAGTCACATTCCAGCTAGTGTAACTTCAGGGAAAACCCTTCACCTTCTCAGAGTGTCCTTTGCTTTCCTAGAAGTATCAAAAAAGTAATCCCAGAAATCATACTAATTTTTTCCACAGTGAAAAAACCTAATTTAGAAATGTGTCACACCAAGACAGTGCTGTACCATCCTGTGAAGTTTTTCAATGCAAGACCAAAGTTTCTAAATTACTTCAGACACCTGAGATGACATCTCAGGTGGTAACAACAGACATTACAGATATGAAATAATCCATATAATAATATCCGTATCCATATAATAATAATAATAATAATAATAATAATAATAATAATAATAATAATCTGTACGAAATTATATATGGTACCATATCCATACAAAACTGTGAGCTGAGAAACTTCTTTTGTTGTCTGGTGCTTTGCCAAAATCTTTTTTTGCAGGAATTTGCATATTTGGTCTGGCTGGGATGTAGTTCATTTTGCCCAYAGAAGCCCTCACAGTGCCATGCTGTGCCCTGGTAGCTGGAAAGGTGTTGATAACACATCAACATTTTGGCTGCTGCCAAGCAGTGCTGGCACAGCATCAGCACTGTCTCCCCAACATTCCACTCCTAARCRTGYCTCTGGCAGGATCCTGGGAGGGGACACATCTGGCATAGCTGACCCAAACTGACCTAAGGGATTTTCCATACCATATGACATCAGCTTGGCTATRAAAGTTAAGAAAAGTAGCAGGGAAGTGGGGCATTTGTTACTGGCAAAGTTTGCCTTCCGGAGCAATCATTACGCGTGCGGAAGCCCTGCTTCCTGGGAAGTGACCAGATATTGCTCACTGATGGAGAGTAGAGAAAAAAATTATTTTTTCCTTCTTTGGTTGTGCATCCACACATTTTCACTTTTGCTTTAGTAAACTGCCTTATCTCAACCTACAAGTTGTTTTTCATCTTATTTCCTCTCCCCTGTCCTGCTAAGAAGGGGGAGTGATGGAGCAGCTTAGTGCGCACTGGGCATCGAGCAAAGGTCAACCCAGCACAGCCTCTTGACTTTCTGGGCATGATGCACAAGCATTCATTTTCTTCTGAACAGAAGAAAAGTAGTAGGCAGGTACAAGGTTATAAATGTAAATAAAGTTACTAAAATCCTCTATGGACATTGGAATCTCAGAAATGTTAAYGTGTTTGTTGATTTTTCACTTCTTACAAATAATACATATAAGTTATTAACAAATATCTAAAGCAAAGTCATAGGTACTGCAAGTGTTTAAATAAATAAACATATTATTCTTGGCAAATGCTATATTTATGTGGYTTTAAAGCATAAAAATAGTACTGTGAAAGAAATTTGCCCTGCTTTAGATCTCACAGGTTGGGTTGCCAGGAGAGCTGTGAGACTAACTCTTATTTGTGTTCTCTATAACTCAATAAAATAAGCATTTAYGGAAGGAAAAACTTCTAGTTCTTCTCAGATGGAATATAAAAGCAATTCAAGCACTTTCTTGCTCTATGAGGTATTTTTTTCCCCCTATGTTATTCACAGATGCTCCATTACACACTAAGAYAATAAATCGTTTTACTTTTTTTCAGAGACAGTCTTGGCACCTAGGCTAAGTATCTCATCATTAAATATCAAAATATTAGGAGGAGGCTATTTGACRTCTAGTTTGCCAGCTGTGTGATCCCTGGATACAGAGGTGAGGAAATGCCTTATACATCAAGTAGGATGAGGATACAGAAGGGTGAAACTACCCGAGAGTTGCCCAACTTGACACTGGGACAGGTTACAGCTCTGTTATACTGTAAGATGAAAGGCCTTCACTACATGGGAGACTTGAAAAGGAAGACACTTCCTTATACATTTCTTGAAATTTACCTTCATTGTGTAACAGAAACTGAGGTCTTCCTACGCAATCTTCCAATCTGTAGTACAAGCTTTGTCAACTCCCTGTTCTGATAAGCCAGCAGGTTTTGTAAACCTTCCCATCTTTTTCTGCAGGATTGATTTTTTGGCTTGTGAGGAGTAGCAGCCAAGCAACTATGTGAAGTTCTATAATTTTGTAAGTAGCTCAAAAGCTTTGAAATGAAAAGAAAAAAATGCGAATAAGAAAAATAAAATGCAGATCTAAATAAGATGCCACAGTGTCAGGGCGAAATTAGCTACTTTGTCTTGTACATCAAGAGCTCTGGGAGCACACGTTTAATGTAATGGATGTTACTGAAAAATAAAAAGATAAGTGGGCTACTGAAATGTCTGGTTATTAGCTACCTTGAAAGGTCAGTATTAGAGTCAAAGGAATGGAGTGGAATTTCAGTTACATGACCATGGCTTTGAAACATGAGAGGTCAACATTAAAGCAAATGATCAAGAGTTGAGCTTGTGAAGAATAAATGAGAATGAATTAGTTTGTACTACAATTCAATAAAAAAAAAAAAAAACACTAGAAATTAGTCAGTGTTTAAATAGCTGTTCATCCAAAATGTTCTGTCTGTGAAGTGATAGAACTGAATACATTTCAGCGTACATAGAGAACAAAGATCAATTCAGCAATATATTTACATAATGCTCAGAAATGTTCATTTCCCAGAGCCAAAAACAACTGTGAGCCACACCTGCTGGAGGGAGGGAGGGCAAAAAAGTTTACACTTGCCCTGAAGAAAACCTGCTTGATGATGTTTGAGAATATTCTGCCTACAGATCAGGGTGGAGGAAAAAAATCCCTCCTCTACACAGAAGTGCAGAGTCTTTTAGAAACAGAAAAAGGACAAATTTGACAGTAATGATCATAAGCTAAAGGACAAGCTGCTGAACAAGATGCCTGTTGTGCAAAAGAATTTAAGAATGATTGCAATGCACAATGTGTGTTCGGGTCTAAATACAGTCTTCATTGTGATATTGCCTTGTTTCTTATTAGACATTGCTCTTGCCCATATCGTGCCATCATATGAGGAAACCTGCAAATTACATTCACCTTTCTCTTGCTGTCTTAGGATTTAGGTCCTGTCTGTCTCAGAGAGTGGGTGATCATGGAAACAGAATTTAAATTTCCAGTGGAGTCACAGTTGACTCCACAAGAGGGAGAACTCCTCTGCCTGATGCTCTCAGAAAAAAGAGCCTGATGTTTTTAKACCTTCCACTTGGAGCAGTAGAACCAGAGCGATGGGTATATTCCTGCCCACAGCACGAGTCCTCAGAAGTACAGGCTTAACTCTAGTGAAAAATGTCAGCTGCATATTCTGAATAAATATGTACAACAACCTGCTGCAACAGGAAATGAAGATGAGGGTAAAGTTCAAACATTCCTCTTTCCTACAGGGTTGCCTTAGTGTCTGTAGCAGCAGACAGATTTTTTTTTTCATTCTGGCTGTTTCCAAATATGTAACAGCATGAATGAAAAGGATTGAGGACATCCTTTTCAGAATTTCCACATGAAGCATAAATAATAAGCTAATCAAAGCTAATAGATAATAAATTAGCTATCTTATGGAAATGAAAAATGTTGTTCTGCTTGAGTGTCAGAGTAGCTCTCTATTGTTATCCTCCCCTTTTTTCTTCTTAATCTTTTTCTCAAACAAAACTTGTGAAATATCCATGTCTCTCTGCTCTTTGGTAGTGAAGAACTATTAATAAAGATAACCTTTGGAAAATACAGTGCTTAAATAATTTGCCTGTTGACCTGATGACAACACAATGTCAGTACATGGACAGCCATGGCCTTTGTTCTATATTTGTTGTTTTTCCATAACACTGTTGAATTCATTTCCACTTTAACTGCCTTGTAGAGCCTTCCCCTAGCTCTGCCCATTTAATGGAATACTAATCCACCTTGCCTTTCATCTCATCTTTTTATATCCATCTGCTGTAATTTCCTCAATACATCAAGGTACTCTCAATCAGCTCCTACTAGTAATAGCTGCAAGTAAATAATATGCACAGATTGGGCAAGATATCTATAAGCAGTTGTCAGCAAAAGGTAGCAAGCAGAGGAGAGTACACAGATTTCATATTCTTTTCTTCACTTAGCTGATTTTACTCACAGGCAGACCACTTGTATTAGTTGTAATGTTTGCTACAAATCCAGATGGTAAAGAAATGGGAAGAATATGGGGATGCTGCCCAGTTTTGTAGGGGTGAGGTCAGGAAGGCCAAGATGCAGTTGAAGCTGAACTTAGYGTGGGATGCAAAGAGAAATAGGAGGATTGCTGCAGGTGTCAGCCAGAAAAGGAAGGGGAATGAAAGCCCCATCCTGGAAACATTCAAGAGCAGGTTGCATGGGGCTCTGAGCAACCTGATCCAGTTTAAGATATCCTTGACCATGGCAGGGTGGTGTAGGACTCTTAWAAGGTCCCTTCCAACCCAAACTATTCTATGATTCCATAAATCTGTGATTCTTTGTTACGGCTAAATTGCAGAGCARAGCAGAGGGCACTCTGAGCTCCAACACTGCAATTTTTTTCATCCTCTTGATATCCATGGCATTGTATTAAGTTCCAGGTTAGGGAAAGGATGGGGATTGACAGCAGTTCAGCCTCCTGTGTGACTGGGAAGATGTATCAGCACAGGCAGGGTGGGGTAGTGCAGGCTCCTGAATACAGCTCAGGCAATGATTGCAGCTAATGGTTCAGAGCAGGGTGATTTTGCAAAATCAGTTCTCTGGACAGGACATAGGGCAAAAGTTTGTTACAGTGAGTTACCTTCATGTCTTCAACACCCTGAACTCAAGCCATGCTGGTTATCAGCTGCTCTATGGCTCTACCACATTGCTTAGGCAGAATGAAATAGGCTGTAGCACAAACATGGGCACTAGGAAATAATCCACTGGGGATGATTTCTGTGTGAAATGAAGCCACAATATTAATTTCTCACCCCAAAGTGCCCTATAGGGTACTGTCAGAGAAATGCTGTGATCTGGCTGAGCACAAGCATTAGAGCAGTCCTGTGGTGCCAGGGACATCTGACATAAATGACAGTGACTTGAGCATGGGTGAAGACAATAGCCAGATAGACAGGRCAATAGCAGTGCTGAGGATATGAGGAGGGGTATAAGTAGCTTTCTGCACAAATGGGACAGACACTCAGCATCCTACAGCCACAACAGGAATATTCACACTCTGACATCTACCAGGACAGAAATAATCCTAATAAAGTGGCTGYTGCATTGATAGACGAGGCTGTCAGACTTTAAGTGGTCTGAGCTATGTGCCCATGCTATTTTCTCTGTGAGAGCCAGCATGGCTGGGCAGTGCCTGTGGGAAACAAGGGAGGACAGCAGCAGGTATTCAAGCTCTCAAATTAATAAATTTAAAAAAAMCCCTAAGATCTAATATAGAAGTGTTGAATTCTCTTCTGCCAGGCCTTTTAGTTTCTCTGTTTATTCTTTAGTTGCATTTCAAATTTCCACCGCAATAATGAGGCATGGAAAGGGTATTTTTTCAAGGAGGTTTGTTCTTTTATTAGCTACCTTCTGGTTTTAAAAGGAAAAAGTACTAAAGAATCAAAATATTCAAGTTAGGGTTTAACCAAAAATATGGAAGAGTTTAAAGTAGAAATGCAATTAACAATTGCAGAATGCAGAGAGCTGCTATAGAACAAGGGAAGAAACCAGCAAATTTTGTGGAAGGACAACATCAATCTTTTTGCAACAGCCACACCAGCAAAAAACACACAACTGTTTAGGAACAYCTGTTTTTTTTCCTCTATCCTTTCATATACCAACAATCTAATTGTTTTTATTTTCTTCCCTTGCTTTTTCCCCTACTCTTCATTTCTTAACTGTTTCACTCCATAACTAGAATTCACTTGAGAGTGATTTTGCTTTGTACAAAAGCATTAAGGACAGAGATTTCTTCTCATTGCCTCCTTTTTCCCCTCCTCCACCTCAAGATTTGCTTTAATGAMTTGTCCTAATTAAGTTAGAACAAATTCTTTATCATGTACCCAGATTTTCTGTGATGTGWTCACTTAACCTGCAAATTATAATTGCGGATTTGGTACCCATGCAGACTGATTGTTATAAATTGGTACCTGCTACCTCCCTTTTAGCTTTCGTTTTATCTTTGCTCTCAAGGGGGTTAAGACAGTTCCATTTCAGGGATAAACAGGATACACTAAAAAAATAATGTTTCTTTTTCAAATGCTTATTGTTTCTGTTAACATTTTAAAAAGAACCTGCTGAGTACTGTCTGGGTATGGTAAGAATTGGACCACCGTTTGAAATAAAAACAGTACGTCGGAGCTCATCAGAAATAGACCAAAAATGAAACCAGTGAACACTGGCTTTTCCTAGCCTGGTTTTCCGTCCAGGAGCGAAGTGCAAAGCTCTCTGCATTCCCCCAGCTCCTAGCTGGCCATCTCAGCCAGCCCTTGACCGGCTCATGGCAGCAGCACGCAGGAGCTCTTGCTTGGGTGGCCGAAGGTAACCCGGTATGTTTGCCACAGGGAGCGCATCCTTGAGTTCACTGTTGTGGGGAGCAGCGTGCAGGGTCTTGCGATGTGTCACAAGGCTGAACACTTTCAAGGCTGTAATGAACGAACTGCGTTCCCCAGGCAGCTCTGCYCTGCACCTTGCTCAGAAAACACAGAATCAGTGGGAAAAGACCTATAACATGTGGTTTTTACAGTGTTTTTGCCTGTGCCAAGGGCTATTCTGTATTAATTTTTGGTCCATTTCTCATGTGCTCTGAAGTATTGTTTTTATTTCAAACGGTGGTCTAATTCTTACCATTCCCAGACTGTCTGCATAGAACAGAGGCAAARCACCTTGGAGGTCAYGGGCAGCATTCTTGAAAGGAAAAAATAATCTTGCCACAAATTTTGTTATAATCCCTGCCTCGCAGTGYAGATCGCATTCAGCAGAACTTGATGGCCATCTAGCGGTGAAGCCCCAGTCGGTATTAGTTTTTGCAGACTTCCTCGTATCAGAGAGACAAGCACTTAGCCATGTGTGATTTGCAAAGACGCATGTTTTCAATTCTAGCTGGAAGTGACCAGGCAGAATTTTTATAAATCATCCTAAATGCTCRTACTGGTTTTACTCTTCACCACAGCAACTGTGCTGACTACAGGTGTTGCAGCTGCTCATGGAGACAGCTAGGAGCCTCCCAGGATTCCAATTAGGTGTAACAATTTCTGCACTAACATAAAAATTACACTGGTTGTAGAAATAATGAGCTTCAAATAAATAGACATGAAGCTGACAGGTCAGAACACAGTTTTCTTCTTTGTTAATTTGTCTTGAAACATCATGTTTCAGCAGTAATTTAATACATYCTGTTGAGCTGTTATAAGTGACATCAGTCCTACTGCCAAAGCCTTCCTTGAGCCTTGAAGGCTGCCTGAGATCACGGCCACTAACATGAACTGTCAGTTCRTCCTCAGGGCACTTTGGTAGCTCTTGGCTGATGACAGGTTTCCAAGTCTTCCCTCTGGGCAGTCTCTAGGAAACAGTTAAATTTGAGAGAGGCTGCTATGATATATAGTTGTCTGGGTTTGAGTTGGGANAAAAAAAAAAAGTAAGTCTGTTGAGAAAATAAATGCCTGTGAATTCCCTGACACATCCATTTTCAAAGTCTTTATCCACCATTGTGCCATCAAACAGTAGCTTCCAGAACCCTGTGTTGACCAGAAACATCTGTCAGAAACCCTGTGGCCTTTAAAAGGCACAGAATGGGGTTTTGAGGATTTCCCTTCTGTCTGATTGGTGAGGGCATTTTGTAGAAATCGACTGAGAAAGAAGATGTCCCTTTACCACTTGCATGGCAAAGGGAAAGAACATCAGCAAATCATCTGGAAGTTACCATGAGAGGGACTAACGTGAGGAAGCTCAAAAAAGCACTCTGCTTTTTTTAGGGCCTTTGACGATAAGGGCCTTTGACATTTTTAAAAAGTCACACAACTTTTGCAATACTAATCCAAAGTTGGTTGGGGTTAGGCAGATTCTGGCTCCTTTTCCACCAGTGAACATGTCTGCACTGCGGGTCCCACTGTGCCACAGGAGTTGAAGTGGCAGAGGAAAACCACCTTATGGTCATATGCTCTTGTGAGTGAGTCTCCTCTGCTGATTAGTTTGTCATTTATCCTTCACGGCTGCAAAGGGAAGGCATAAGGCTGGTTCTAGCTAACAGTATCTTTTCTCCTCACTGTGCTCAGCAAGGGATGATTGTAAAGCTCTCAGTGGATGGTGACGATACTGGTCACCTTCTGTGGCTTATTCAGTTATTCTCYCTCTTGTGGAATAGGGGCCTACGCTTTTTAGAAAGAGGGAGCAATCCAGTTAAGAAGCAGCAACAGCACTGATCATGTGCCACCTTCATGGCACTGCTCCGTGCCACCCTCTTCTGTGTAAAGATCCAGGAAAGCACAYAGCAGTTCCCAGCAGTGAGATCACTTTCTGGTATGTGACAAATAGCTTTTATCAGGTGCTGACTCTTCTCGAGGTTCATTTTGTCTCAGGGCTGGAAATTGCAGCAGCATTTTAAGCTAGCTCCTTCTTCTGTTTAAATGAGCTATACTACCCAGGATTTGAACACTGTGTTACAAAATAGGCTTTTAAGGCAGCTCACAAGTTACATGCAGCAAAAATGATGCACAAATACTTACTTTAAAAGATAAGGATTTTCTGGTCTTGAGCACTGGATTTTGTATGTTCAGTATTAAGCTTCAACATTTGATTTACAGGTATGCTTTTATTTCAGCTGATGGGATGCTAAAAAAAACCCAAACAACTGGAGTAGGGAAACCATTCTCAGTGAAACATCTAACCCAAGGCTTTTACTTGTTCTGAGATGCAGATGCYGAAATGCAATTCCTAAGCCATTTCTGTGAAAGCTAAACATACCGGTATTCCAGTCATATTGTTAACGTGCTAATGTGTCTTAATCTCTCGGGGACCAAGTTTTGCTAACTAATGTGGATACTACAGCCCTCTTGTCCACTACTTTCTCCATTTCAAAAATTCTCTGCACATCTGTTTACATGCATCATATTGGTAGGCAAAAATAATTAATCTGGAGAATCTCTTGCCTGAAGGTGAAATATGAATATATGTTAAGAGAAAAGGAGTACTGCTCAGAAAGAAAGTACTTCTTTTTTCCTATTAGTGCTTTCAATTAGGGTGGCACTGTGAATATATTTAAGCAAAAATAAAAATRYGTAATTCAGACTACCACTAAYTCAAGGCTTAGACATTTGTACGCAGAGAATTAGACCATGTGTTAAATATGTGCTAATGGTGTGAGGTGCTTTATGAAAATTTTTATCCCCATATAAATAGTCCTCAGCAAGTACTGGAAAGCTCTAGGAGTTCAGTGTATGCYGAAACAGCTACAGCTGTACAGGAGCGCCTCTGACAGGAGGTTGCAGGTTGGTGTTAACAGTGGCACTTCCCAACAGATGCATCAGTATCAGTGCTCCTTTCAAATGTCTGTCTTAGTACCATAGTTTCCCCAAAGGTTCATGCTTTTTGTTCACAATGATCTTAAGAGTCTAAAAGAGCAGGCTGATGAATCTGTAGCCCATTTATTTACCTTGAACATCAATAAACCTGGGAAACCCCAGCAACCTATTTGAGGCCAGAGCAGTTCCAGTACTTAGCTAAATAGACTGGTGTAGCTGTGGGTGAAAGACTTCAATTATTTCATACTRCAAAACATGCTCTAGTTCAAGCACTAATTCTGTCAAATGTGTAAAAAGGAAAATAGTTAATTCATTGTTTATGTCACTTCTGGCACCATCACTTCTGTTACAGCTGATTTTTTTGGGCCCTGAGGTATACACCATGCTCTTGCTTTATTTTTTTGCTTCTGTTCTGTTTTTCAGTTCAATTTCTCCATTCAGGATTGAGAGCACAAGGAGTCAGAGGAGGTCTGAGTCTCCAGACTCCAGGAAGCTGCGCATCCATCAGTGTGACTTTGAGGGATGCAAYMAATTGTACACAAAAAGTTCCCACCTGAAGGTTCGCTGAAGAACGCACACAGGTAGGATTTGCTGGCACTGTGCACCATGGTTAAGACAAGCAGGCTCCTTTCTGCCCAATTTAGGGCATATTGAACTTGTCATCCTATGCTAAGAGCCAAAGGCCTGTACCTGAATAACAATGATGTCTGTGAGTGCATTGGCATTCTGGYGCAGATCAGGGGTGTGCTTTTGAATGGAACTTCCTTGTTATTCCCCCTTAGCACAAGAGAGGTGGCAGCACAAATCAGACTCTTCTCAGATGAAACTAAACAGAAAAGCAGCGTCTAGGGACATACTTGCTGTGCTTCAGCARAAAAAGGGTGGTCATTACTTGGGACCAACCAGAGCTAATCCAGAGAAAACCCTCAAGAAGAGCATATATTGTGGTCATGAATCTTCAGCAGCATTTTCTTCACTCTACAGCCCTGATTCATTTGAGCTACTTGCTTTTACAGATGTAGCATTTGGATGCCAGGTGCTCCTGAAATCCTTCAGTTTTATTCAAGTGTGAACTCAAGTCCGCAGTRTGTCTTTCGGAAGGCTTTGAGGCACCTACGCCATACTGAAGAGGGAAGTCATCACTGTATGAAAATAGGTTGCATTATACCCCTACAGCAGAGATGCAAGARAGGTGCCTAGAGGAGCTGGGTCCCATTCAGGGATGAACATACTTAATACTCAAYCAATACCTGGTGTCCTTATTAACTTTATGGGCTTTTACTAGTTCTGTATGACAGACATGTAAGGGTAGCTRCTGGCTTACTGATCATACTGATGCTGGCTTAGTCAACTAATTAAAATCCTCATTAGCGATCTTAACTGAAAATCTGCTCTTTTCAGGTCAGGCTTCTTCCTGCGTTCATTTGTCTGATCCTGGGKTTAAATTAAGCACAGGGACTCAATAGCAGAAAATAGCTGTTCCCAGCTACCTCACTCTCTTCTGGTGCGTCCTTGACAAGACACTKGATCTGTTCGACTTTCTTTGCCAGGTTGTAAATGTGAAGGCAAGAACATCCCACTTGTCAGACACACAGAAGTTAATTTCTTAGCCTTTGAAAAATAAGGTGGCTGATAAAAAAGGTATCAGKTGTATTTATTCAGTCACTGGCATTAATCACTAGTGTGTGAGCATAAACAGGGTGACTGGGTAAGTAMCCTGAAGACTTTGTGTTCCAGCAGACCTTGAGGAATACACACAAGTTGCAAAAGCACTCTGAAAAACCATGACTGAGATTACAGCAGCAATACTGTTTTGTGTAGGTAATCCAGATTGGTTTGATTAAACAGGGAGAGTGGAGGATTTGCACACAGAGGTGTGCGGGACTGCATATGAACACTGTTACAAATCAAGTACTGAGTCATCAGCTTCCCCTAAAGCACACTGATGAAATAAGATTTCCATGGCTTAYTTTGTCTTTAAAAGTCTGAACAGCTTTTTGTTTTTCAGGTAATCAGGTCATAGTACAGTGCTGCAATGCACTTCAGGATTTCTGCCTTTAAAGAGATTATTCTGAGCCACATACACTAAATACAATTGCCAGGATTCATGCTGATCAATATCAATTAATCTATGTTAAAGCTGAATGTAGCTACATAAAATAGAAATGGTACATTAGAGTTTATGCCCTCTACCTCCTCCACATTCTTTTGTGAACAAAGATCAAACTGGGTCTAAGAACATCTGAAAAATTTGTTTCTGTGGTGGAAACCTTACCTTGTTATCTTGTCACAAGGATGTTTTGCAGTTTGTTTCACCTGTATTTGAATATGTGTAGTCCACAGCTGGAAATACAAAAACAAAAATAGTAAAGAAATCTCCCCTTATTTTTTAAATACTACATGTCTATAATGTAAAACATCTCTTTAAACATTGCTGATTAATACTTCACTTTCTACATTACAATTATTATTCATTTCTATTAATTAATAATGGCAAAGTGCTAGTGTAAATTGCACTTCTATGGAAAATAAATTTTTAACCAGTTGCTTTACTGAAGAATTGCATAGTACTCTCAGATAATAACAAAACTACATGTAACATGAAAAAAAAKGTCTTTTCCAGATGACAAATCCTTTATAACCTTACATGGAGTCATCTAGAATTAAACCATTTTTCTATATCTCATGTAGGATATAATCACCCAGGATATAATCACCCCGAATCAGGATTTCATGTTCTGAATGATTATTTCATAGACCAAACAGAAATATCACTCAGGGAGGGGATGGAAAAAAACCCCTACCTAAATGGATAGAATATGTACTTTTTTGTTAAGTTAAATAATGTGTTAGATAAATTGTTCTCAAAATAACAAGATGAAGTGTTTCTTCCAAACACTTGTATTTTCTTACATAATATTTCAAAAGTTATGACCAAAACCATTCAATTTTAAAAGCTGTGGGTAACATAAAAATTGTCTATGTTCTCTTTTATTTTCATTACAGAGTATTTTYGACTCATAACCCCAGACAGAAAACATCAGTACAGCTGCATCAGTCAGCCCAGGGTTATCAAAGAGGCTGAGTCCCTGGGCAGTGTCTSCATCGCAGCTATTTCATCATATCGATGTGAGATGGAGCTACACAGGCACAGCTTGCAAGGGAAGCTGTTCCTCCACTCTCACCCAAACTCTTGGCAGAAAGGCTGTTCCCTGTTGCCCTGGGAAGASCCATCTCCAAGCTCCTGAGCACCGTGGTGACTGGGGGCTAGTGTGAACGGACCCTCAAAGGTGTCACCTTGGGAGGGACAGCCTCTGCAGGCATGTTCTTGGGGACTGCTTTTTTCAGAGACTTCATCTTCTAAAAAGCACTAAGAATTTATGTCATGTTATAATTTGTATTAAACATACACCATGAAGTTTACACATGGCTCTCCACAATGTATGTCTCTACTAGGAAAGAATATGGTAGAGCCAGACGGAAAGTGTAGAAAACACTTTGGGAAGTTTTGTCATGAAAAAGGACATAATTTTAAAACAAATCTTTTCTGCTCAATATTTTGAAATAATTCTATAAAGTACAGGTCACAAGAACCCTTATTCTTAAATGAGTGTTCTCTACATGCTGAGAACACCAGCACACTATGCCATTATTAAAACCTCAGGCTTTTCTGTGTTTCTTGTGATTTTGTAGGATTAGAAAAAAAAAAAAAAAGGAAAAGAATTTTGGAAACATATTGTTCTAACTGCGAATAAGAAAGCTGCACATTATGAATTGCTTTGGATATATCTGGCTTCTAGTGAGAAGGAAAAGACAAACAACTTCAACTTCAGAAAGAACTGGASATCAAGAACTGCTACAACTTCCCATTTTTACTATTATTATATTTTCCCATGGAGAGTTACTAACTTCTCAAAATCCATGGTCTGCCTGAATGTCATTTCTTCTTTCCATTCTTTTTAACTAATGAACCCTCAGAAGTTCTGCCCCAACTGGAAGTTCCTGGGATCCTTCTCTCACATGTGACACAGTGAGACTGTTTTTACTGCCCTTTGCCAAGTAACTACAAGCTCTATTCTCTTGTGCTCCACTGAGGAATATGATGCTTTGTGGAAGTTCTCCTGCAAAGCACAGTCATCTCTGAAGCCTGAAGAATTACAAGCACTCATAGCACTAATTCAGTACTTCTTCTGAGGTTTAATACTAAATAATATTGCTGATAATAATCAGTGTAATACTCATGGTACAAGCATCACAAAGGCCAATTACCCACTACTGTGTACTTGATGAAACTCGAGACTTGCCTCTTGCAAAACACTTGGTCATGTAAGGACAGAATAGACACCTGGAGCTTTGGGGAACAAGTATTTGAGAAAAACATTTGTCTGAAAGAGAAGACATCATGAGACAGCTTTATGCGAAACCAGTGACAAGTGGATTATAAATCCTTACCCAAATAGAGGAGGCACAATTGTCTGGTTATTTAGACATRTATTCAATTCCCTACAGTGAACAGGACAGTGTAGGCTATTCACTTGGACAGTATGGACACAGTATTTCAACATTGCCAGAAGTCACCAAGAAAAACCACCGGTAGCAGAAGCGAAAAAGGTCAATGAAGATGAGGGTAACAAATGTTAACAATGCTCATATGCTRATTATCATGGGCTCCTACGTAAAAAAAAAAATTTAGGGAAAAGGTTAAATGCAACTCTCATAGCAAATCCTCCCCCACACAGTGATTCATAAATGTTGTTTTAACTACAGTACAATCAAAATTCTTGACACATGGTGACGCAGACTGTACAAAAGCTAATCAACATAATTTATCCTCTTTTCTTGATGTTAGGACTTGTTTTTTTAAAAAGCAAGGGCGTATTCTGTAGGTTTCTATGTATTAATAATATATTTTATCAAACTAACTGCTACAAGTAGAAAATCAGGTCAAACTGTTGGATATGCACAATGTTGAAATAGCACAGCGGTAGCAGATCATCAAGCCCTTGCACATCCTTCCCACTTGCAATTTCATCTGCTGGAAAACACATGCAGGCATTGAAAGATWTATTAGAAAACAATGCTGTTTTGAAATAGGGTTTACCAGATCCTCCCTTCTAATTACACAGGCCCCAATCTCACTAAACCAACTAGGAGAGACAATTTGCCTGTGGCCAAAACAAACTAAATGTATTTAGGCCCTTCACAAGTACAAAACTTAAACAAGATCTCACCACTACCAGCACAATAAATATGCCTCAACACAGAAAAATYGAATCCTGTGCCTATAATTCTGGGGACCTTTTATCAGGTGCATTGAGTGCTCTCAGGATAACTATGCAGATGAAACTAAGCAACTACTGAGCACCAGAAAGAATGAACATACACAAGTAAAGGACAGAAGTTCCCCAGTTATGACGAAGACCGTAGTTCTCAGAAAATAATCACTGCATTTTGAAAATCTTAGGCCAGACCCTCGAGGACTSCTACAACATTTTCCAAAGAAAAACTTTGGTGCTTTCACCAATCTGCTGGATACCAAAACCCATGAATTCAGGACAGTGCTTTTGTGAGAGAAAAACCTCCCACCATCCCCTTGATTTATCTCTTTCTCAGACTCCTCTTTCTCTCRTGTCCCTTGCACTAATTTCCCTTTGAGATGGTCTGAGCACAACTAATGTGAAATGACAATGCACTCAATTTGTACTTAACTTCGAAACCTTCTGCTTCTATTTTGGACCTGAAAAATGACTCAACATGCCCAAAAACTTGTCTAATTTTGCCAGTGATACAAGTTGGTCTAATAAAAGATACTGCTTTCACCAACAAAAACTGCCTTGATTATGTCTTTAGGCTGTCATAACAACAGCATCACCACAATTATTCTTCATGCGACAGAGTCAATCAGTAGATATTTTTTGTCTAGTGATCCATAAAGCTAAAATAAACTAGGCACTGAGTTTTTTTTTTAGACTGATGGCTCAGAGAGAGAAGGAAAGAACACTACAAATAGTATCCCAACCAGCAGAGCTGTAAYTCAGACAGAAAATGTGTATGGGAAAGGAAGGGGCAGGGGTGGGGGAACTTGTGGTTTCAGAAGACATATACAAACACCTGAATTAAAAAATTAAATTCAGAACCTCAGTACGGAGATAACAGATAGATTTGTTCAACCAATGACATCTAAAGCTCWAATAAACTCATGAATTAAATCAATATTATTTGTGGCAAACTTATAATGTTGAAATTAAACTGAACATTATTCTTAATCAAGCATTGATGTTGAATACTTTTGCTTCCAGGTTTCTTCTTACACCTTTTAAAGGCTCACATCTATCAGGAGTGTCTTTTTGAGGAGAAACAGAAGAGAAAACACAGATGTAACAAGAGAAGGAGATCATTTGCCAAACAAATACAGGGCTGAATACAAACACACAGTCAAAAAAGAACATAAGCAAAATAAGGCTGCCAAGAGAGGCAGCCTGTCAGGAGTGTTTGAATAAGTACATGGGGGAAAAGGAAAATGGAGGAAATAGAAGACATGCAAATATTTTGCTAGATGTCCAAAAAGGCAAAAAATTGGTGACTCTTGGAAACATGATGTAGATCAAAAGTACCTGTGAAGAGAGAGAGGGAAATKACACACTGCTTGATCAACAAGAGGAAGATGATTCCTCCGTGCAAAGACCATACAACAAAAAGAAACAGAATCAGTCAGCAAAAAGAAACACAACCAATACCTTTACTAATTATGAACCAGAACCAGAAATTGAAGAAAGGCGGATTTTTGTCCAATGTTTTCACATAATTTCTGTTATAAAATGTGAAAATTAAATCATCTCAAACAGCACTTATTATAAAACTCMGTTGCTCCTAAATCTGATAACTCTTTCATATATTAAGATAAATTTACTTTATTAAATGCCTGATCTGCTAAAGGTAAAGGCAAACACATCAAACTTCTTTCATTGACTACTCCACTGCTTTCAGGGAGTAACAGCAACTTYGTTCTCAAGTATCTATTTCTTTGAAAAAGATGCCTATTTAAAGAAAGGCGTGGGGCGATCCTCACATGTATTTTCAGACTTCCAGCTTGGATCCATCAGAGTTTTAGTCATGCAATCATCCTTGAGCCTTTTCTAAGGGCAGTCATAACAACCAGACATCTGAATTTCAGCAGAAGAATCTCTTCTGAGCATCATCCTCTACCCAGGTGCAATTGTACTCAATTGTCAGTGTTAGAAAATGTGGAGATAAATAAAGAATGCCTGTTTCACTCCATAAAGACATGGGACTCACAACAAAAGCTTTGAGATGTGCACTACCTATTGTATCTAATCAGGGTATTTGACACATAAGTCCTGAGCTCCCCAACATCATCTGAGCAGCAGGGAGGGTGTTTTGAAAAACACATTGAACTGAGCAGTGAGAACAGAGTATGGTGACAAAATCTTCTGCATTAGTTTTCTTCTGCAGGATTATGTTTCTCAGCTGCCCTGTTGGGGCTTTTTTTTTTTTTTTTTTTTTTTTTTTTTTTTTTTTTTTTTTTTTTTTTTTTTTTTTTTTTTTTTTTTTTTTTTCAGGTAAGTGACCTTTGTCTTTGATCTTGTTCCTTCTCTGGTATTACTTTGAGCTACCAGGAGCTCATTTTGATTTCTTATTTGTATTTCAAAATACAGACCATGGTTGTTAACTCTCTTGCATCTCATTTATTTTTAAAAAGTTGACATTTTTTCCTGTTAAAAAGAAGAAACACCACAKAAAAACATACAAAATACCTCATTCTTCATGTCACGAGTCCAATTCCCTCAGGGCATGGATCASGAGAGGGCCTGCTGAAATGTACAGAACTATGCTAAACCACATCAGTGGCTTAGTACACACCACCCAGTTTTTTTCTCAAGAGGCTCAACAATTACTAAAGATACAGGCATGTTCCAGAAAAACATCTAATTTCCTAAAATAATGCTGCTATTTCTTSCATTCTAGTCTATTTCTCTAGTGATACTCTACTTATGTGAGTATTTTCCATAAGAATTCCTGTTGGATTTTCTGGTCATGSTTTTAATTTTCTGTTCATGTAATCATATTAATGAATTAGTTGGGCAACAGCTTTCTTTCTCAAGAATGAAGTGTCAACTGAGTTCATTTGTAATCTGAAATATGTCCACTTAGCAAACAAGCTTWAAAAAGGCTGTATTAAAATTCCAGACCTTGTATTCAAAATTACTTCTGGAATTCAGCAATCATATCAGCTTATTAGAGAAATGGGAAGTCTGATTGCATGATGTCAATTTAAAACAAAACTATTTTGGTAAATTTTGTATTCAAATTCAGACAATTTTTTACAAAGCTTTTGTTTTAAGTACTCTCAAAAAAAAGGGAAAAAAACCAAAAAATCYAACTTTTTTCTTTTTAGTATCCCTGTTAATGCTGAAAATCTACATGTTGAATAGTCTTATAATTTAAGATTTATAGAAATAAAAATAAAATTTAATAGTTCTGCCATTATAGTAAACTTTGTACTGTGCAACATTTATTTTTATGATCATTTATATCTTTAAACTGTGACATATGACCTAAATAACTCAGGTCACCCAACATGATAAAATCCTTTATTAGCTAAAATCTGCTAATGTATGAGCTCTTTCATGATTGATAATGCACAAGAGAATTTCTCCTTGCTCATTGAAATGCATGTTTGCAATCAGACTACTAAGCTTAGGTAACCAACCCACAGTAATGAATTCCCTGTTTTTACCAAAAGACCAGATGTAGGTTTTGGGGTTTTTTTCAAGTGGTGTCAGTTCAAACAATCATAATGCAGCCCCTGATGAAAAGACCATTAAAGTAAATCTGTGATTTGCAGTGGAAACCTACTGCAAATACAAGGGAAAAAAAGTAGCCTGCAGTGGAATATGGCCTCGACCTCAAAATTCATTATGTTCCAGTCTAAACTGAATTATTAGTAATACTTGCAGAAGAGACTTCTATGTTACAGCTTTTCTACCTTTTCTACCTATTTTGATGAATTTGTTGGTATGAACAGGARTTTTACATAAATAAGACTTGTGGACTAAAATCTGAAAAGATTTGCACCAACAGCATATTTAGGTATTAACATTTGTATAGTTGCCATCTCATTCCTGTTTCTAACCATGAGCAATCTTTGCAACRATGCATTCACCAATTAGATTAATCTTATGATTGGGCTCTGTTGATTGGTGCAGACAGTWCACCGCTATCCAGTTCCCACCTGGCTGTGTGTGACTTTTTCACTAAAGGAGTGTTGTGCTTCTGCTAATAATGTGAGCCTAGACACAGTCATTTATGCAACTGTTCTGCTTTCAGACTAGGGCAGAATTAAATTCTGGCAACACAGACCATGAGCAGAGCAAACACACACTGTTTACTGCCTGCCTATCTGCAGACACCTTTTTATTTTTCTACAGTGACAGGAGATGCCTTATGCAATATTCATGTTTGGGTTTTATTTTTTTTTTCCCACATATTTGGAAAAGCAATGAAACTAAGAATCAGTAAAATAATACTGTAAGTATAATAGTAAAATTATAGTACTAGAGTTAAATAATATTTTAACTTCAATKAGGACATCTTGTGCAAAGATAATAAAAAGTAAGACTCATGAGGATGATAAGGTTGATAAGACAGAGAATCCTTACAAAAATGTAGTTGATTAGACTAGCAAATCTGATATGGATATAGTTTTTATAAGCTTGCTTAATTTTACACAAATAAATGAAGTTCTGGCAATATTTTTCACTTAGCCAAGGGTGGCTTTTCCCCTTCAGCCCACACTTTGTATCACATACACTTATAACCTGATTGAATAAACAGTTTAAGTTATATACTAGTTAGAGTAGATTTTGGTATGAAGCTATAACTTACCATTAAACTGAGCTTGAATATAATTTTTTTTCATTGGTCTTTGCTCTAATTTCACAGCTTTTCTTAGCAGATGGCATTTTTAGAAAACAACCACATTCCAACTGTTTCTACCAAAAGAAGGTCTGGATTCAAGGAAAAAGAAAAGGGTTTGCTAAATGCCAGTTATTACCAATTCCAGATCTGGTAATTTAAGCCGAACTCAGTTGACTTGGATAAAGGAACAAATTGATTTACAGGCAAGAAAGAGTTCTCACAGTTCCCTGTTCCCCAGCTGGCTGTTAGCAACTAAAGTAGGGTCAATGGTTTGATGAATGGTTCTTCAGAGGAGGGAAAGGGAAGTAAAATGAGAAAGCATTACATTTTTTTTAGCAAAAGACTTCAAAAAAAAAACCCCTGAAATTTAATATACAGAGGAATAATGGTTGTAGCTAAGTGTGGCTACAATTTACCTGTAAATTACTACAGATAATAGTAATGTGAACCTAGATCTAATAATAATGTCTAACACACTGAATACATAGGTGTGCTGACTGACACAGCACAAAGTGAAGGACTTAATMGTTTAACAAAAAGTACACAAAATACAAAGAAGGATGTATGTTCTGCAGTAACAACTCCACTGTATGTCAAATGCTTCAATATGTCCCAAAAACCTTAGAAATTAACAGTGTCCTCTGCTTTAAAATTATCTATTAGTTTTGCAATAAGTGTTTTATAGTTACTTTGCTAAACAAATTAATTGAGCATTTAATCAAGTATGTGAAATGTCAAAATGTTATGTTAAGAACATTCTTTTCATTGGTCATTTTATGCATTATTTTATTTTTTTCTTTCTGGGGTAAACCCTACTTTACTTACAAGGTGAATGAGGGATACTTGTGGACCTGTCAGTTGAATAGCCCTGTGATCATAAGATCAGAGACTTTCCAGTTATTTGAGTCACATTAGTAACAGCKCAGCTAATTAGCAATTTTAAAAGGATCAACTCACTAACAAATTAAAAGAAGTATCTGTATACAAAGAGAGATTGTTCCATTTGGCTCCAGTCTTGATAGTAATAAATAAAAGCATCTATTGTGTGAAAGCAGGGAAACGTCTCATCTGTAGTGATAGGGATTCATTTTGGAATGACACAGTCGCAGTTTCTATTTTCTCAGTGTTTTGTGGGGTATGTTTTGGTTTCTGCTTATTGAGAGTGAAATTTAAGGTCAGAGGCTAAATGATGTCAAAATGCCTTCCAATCATTTGATGTGACAAGGCAGCTGAGCTGTTCAGGATGTGTCCCGAACGTCACGAACATGTGGCAATGTTTAAGGGTGCACTGTTGGTGAACTTACTGTTTCTGCTTGCAGATAATTTTTCAGAAGTAAAATTAACAAGGACATATTTGAAAAACATTGCCATACCTTTCTAAAAGTGTAAATGTTTTTATTTTAAAACAAAGAGATTGCAGTAGAAAAAGTGAYTCTAGAAGCATTGGCTGAATGCCCCGTTGCCCCAAGCACTGTGATGTCTTTTATGGATGCTATGAAACATTTCAGTTTGCCTTGGATTAGGACATTGGCAGTACTGAGCATGTGATCCCAGCCTCAGCAAAGCATTCTTTCTCTTCGGGATACAGCTATGGAGTGATTTTTCCTAGGAGATTAGATGAATCTAGCCTGGGCATTTGCAATACTTTTTTTCTCACATAATGGAAAGCTTTTAATCAGAAACACGACACAAGCCAGTTACTGGAGCCCTCTTGGTTTTCTCAAAACAAAAGCAAAGACATCAAACCAAATAAAAAACTCCAATGACCTTAAACTTGTACCCTAAATATGCAGCAGAGGACTCCTGTTACTCAGAGAAAACAAGGAACTAYACGTTCCAAAAAGAGGTTGCTATTGCCATGTTTAAAAAGTATTCTAAAGCAAGCTACATGTTGTCATAACATTATCCCTGTATAATAACTGAAAAAAATTATTAAAATTACTTCAGAAGTGCTAGTCTGAACATATCAGGAATACTATAAACACAATGCTCTGATTTCCAGGTGGCTGGTATCAGTGGAAAGAATTGATAGCCAAAGCCATAGGGCTTTAGTCATGACTGTGACTATGAAGTCAGTAGATTTTGTAAGTGAATGCCAGGACAAGATGCATACACTATAGCTCAGTAATTTCTGACAGGAAGATTTTGAAAATACATTGCTTTTAATGTACTAAAAGCTCTGGTGATCTTTCATTCAAGAACCTCTGTAATGATCTGTCAGCTCCTGAGATGAGACCTTTCTATTGCTATTTCATACTGAGCACAGTACACGCTGCTGCCATAAGTAACACCACACCAGAAAAGGTAAAATTTTGTCTGGTGGATCTCCAAGGATTGAGACTTCCCAGGAAGAGTCTAAGCACAAATTAAAAGAGCTCTGTAGGTTTTGATTGTAGTTGTAATGATGTACAATTATATACATTCCGCTAAGATAATTTCTTGAAGTGGTGGAATTTTGTTGTTCTCAGCTGAAGCATTTCTAAACTATATGTTAGATAAATCACAGCAAATAAAAGCAAGTAAAGGAAAGGTATCAGCACAAAGTCCTGTAGGAAAAGTAAGAGTTTAATAGAAGCAACCTGAACACTGATGTTCATATGCTGGATGTCCAAGGGAAGAAGGGTTGGAGAAAGTGTCTGGAGAAATTGTAAGTTGTAAAGCAAGAGAAGAAAGAAAGTATATCTGACATGTAAAATAAAAACAGTGTCATAAGTTTCTTCAAGTATTTAAACCAAAGTCATGAATATTGGAAATTTTTCTTTTTTAATAAAGAACATAACTTACGGGTGAAAATAAATTAGCGCATATCAGAAAAAGCAAAATCATATAATAATCATATAATAACCATGCAATCAAGAAACTAAAGGCAACAAAAAAATCTGGCTTTCATACTAAATATTAACAAGAGGAATAATTTTATTTGTAACTAGTGACTCATAGGAAAAAAGAATCACAAAAATTAAATTCAAAACATTTATGTTTTGAATTATGCTTTTCCCTAAACCATCTGATACAGCTGTGGGAAGCAGCTSTGACTGGCTCCAGCTCCACTGATACAGACTGCACCTAACCAGGCTCTGCTGGCAGCAGCCAGAAATCATTCCTGATTCCAGTTCCAGGTGGATTACTGGAGCTGCAGTCTCATACCTTCCTTATCCTRCCAGATCAGTGTAAAATGAGCAACTCTAAATTCTGTCCTAGAGTCCCACAAATTTCCCCCTAGTTTCCCCGGAAAAAAATTTAAAACAATGTCTTCACTTTCATCTGAATATGTGACAGCAAAATTGAAATGTATACAACAGGGAGTTTTCCAAAGATGACATCCCAGATCCGGATCACTCGGCAGTACAAGTGCTTCAGGGCTAAGTATTCAGATGCCACATTTCCAAGTAGTTTGGCTGTATGTATCCTGAAATGTTAAATGCTTGCAATTGTTTTCTGTAATATGCAAGGGCCAGTTGGCYGGCATGTAGAACAGTTAAGCCTTTATTGTTACTAGACTTAAAATTTTCAGCAAGGTTAAATAAAGCTATTAGCAGTGAGACTTCCATGTGTTGTTTCAGACATACAGTATGGGGCTTATTAAGCAAATGCAGAGACCTATGTGCATTACTGAGGCTGGGCCCAAAACAAAAGTACCAGAAATARCAAAGCCACTTAAGAACATGTGAAATTAAGGGTCTTGTCTGCTTCTGTGCCAATTATTCACAGCAATTTGTCCCCATAGATATTCATGCAGCCCCAGTGAGGAGCTAGATGACTTTATTTCTGTAAGGTATTCATCAAAAATTACTCAAAAATTACTCCTTGAAGATGCAAGTCAGTACATCAGGTCACCAGGAAAGTATATTGACTACTGAGATAAATACTTCAGGGGGATATAGTAGCATCTGCTTTTTAATTTAAAATACAACTATGTCTTTATATTGTAGTATTCCCAATTATTACAATCCAGACTACAGTGTAACAGTACTGCATGTTGTAGAAACAAAGCAAAAAACCTTACTTAACCCTCAGAATCTGTAGAATCCAGTACTGGAGTGACAAGACAAAGGACAGAGTGATGAAGATCAACCTTTAAGCACTAGAAATATAGAAACATTTGTCAAAAGTATTTTAAAGCATTATTACTAAATAGCCCTTAGATTTCATTTCCCTACTTTTCTCATCAAGTAATTGCTWTTGTTTTCCTTCAGATATAGCTAAGGTGAAGCAAGTTGTACTGTTGGGTGCAGGTATGYGTCACAGCTCACTTTGACGGTTTGGATTTTCTTATCTAATTTCACCATCACTGTGTTACTCAAGCAGATTTAATGAAAAACTCAGATAGCCCACTCGGGGTGGGGTTGCTCACACCTCTTTCACTTCTTCCAAGGTGATTTGCAATTCCACAGYTGAAGACTCCCTAAAGCCATATAAAGTACATACCTTTCAGCCTTAAAACATGTAGGAGGTGGCCAAATGTTTAACTCCATTTTACAGCTTCCTGGGGAAAAAAAAAATTTGCAGTGGTGAATATGCTAATTTTGACAGACTGAATTCCTCTTTGAGGAATTCATGTCCTTATATAATACTAACCTTAAAATAGTTAATGAGCAGGTTTTTCTAAGCTGCTTTTTTTTTGGAATTCATCACACCTGTWACAGGTGGTCTGTGACATGGTCAGTCTTCTGTTTCAGAAACAGGTGAGTTTAGCAAATATTTCCTATTATTCTATTATATCCACAAGTTGGACTCGATAATMTTGATGGATTCCTTCCAACTCAGTATATTCTATSTTTTTGTCTTTCYCATAYGGGTTCTCTAGTTTAAATGTATTTGCCACTCCTTACTTTTGTTATTTAATGCCCTTTGGTATAAAAAACATTTTATAACAATATTGGGTCAGGTAGTTTACCTGGGTTTTAACAGCTGTTTCAAAACATGAAGATTTTAAAACACAGTTTTAAAATTTAAAAAAATATAAAATTAAATTAAAATATGTCAAAAGCATATCTATATGAGTAAATCAGATGTACTCATAAATTAAACACACATACACACTATATATATATATATATATATATATATATATATGATTTCTGTTTTAGAAATTGTGATGGAACATTTTACTATGTAAGCTTAAGAAGGGAAATTGACAATATTTGGATCCAAATTTTGATATTTCCTATGGAACAAAACCACATAAAATAAATAGTGACTCCTAGCATATCACATCAAAAGGTCTGYGTTACTCCCAAATCGTGTCCTTGAAGTTGCAATACATTCTGCATTTTCTCTAACATAAAGAGGAACAACCACATTTGAATCTATCACATCTTATGCAAGCTGCTGCTGAATTTACAGCAATGGGAGAGGAACAATCAYGCATTCAGGCAAATTATCTTTTAGCCCATGTACAAGAAAATCAGTGAGACTTAAAAAAACATTGTGGAATAATCCATTTACACTCAGATAGGAAAACATATAGTAAGCATTTATWCACTTCTGGGCTTTAGCTACACTTTTCCTCAAACTGGTCATTAAAATTCCCCATTTAGTACAATACCTACTTTGTTTAGAAAAATAAACAAGCTATGAGTACAGTTATTATTTTGTTTAGAAAAACAAACAAGCTATGAATACAGTTATTACTGGCAAATGCTTCCAAAACTTTTGCCAAGTCACCACCCAAGACAAATGCCATTCTGTCCTAAACATGTAAAACCAAATCCAAGCTGCACACCATTCCTGTGGTTTGCAAAACCAAGACAAAATGCAAAACAAAAGACTAGGTTACAAAACAGTGAGGAAAGTTATGGTTAGGCAGGCTTATAAGAGGCTTGATAATATATTTGGCACAGAGCAGAAAATTCTATTGTTGTTTCTAGAGCCTTCTACAATACTTATTAATGGGTTGGTTTGCTTTTTGGACTGGATTTTGTTATTCTTTTAGGAAAACTATGTGTAGTTAAAACACACACAGAGGCACATGTTCCCTCCTGTAACCTGCAATCTCTGCTTTCCACCTACTTATCCCATTACAGACTGGTCACACTTTATTTCACTCTTTAAATACCAAGGTCYGTGCAGTTCTATGCCTTTTACAGACAGGAAGCAGTTAAAGGATGTGAGGATTAAAATAGTGTGACTTAAAATAATGAGGCACGTTCATATGAACTGAAAAGTGTGGTTGAAGTGTTGTTGCTACGGAGGTGCAGCTATAATCAAGCTGTCAGTGGATACTGGGCTTTTCAAATACAGAAATCTAAACAATTTTTGTTAATCTAAACAATTTTTGTTAATCTAAACAATTTTTGTATGGTTGTTATTTTTTTCCCTTTGATGCCTAATAGAAGAAAACAGAGAAAGTTTGAAATACCCATATGGTGGATGTCAAACACTGTGAGAAGTGACTTGCCTTGATTTTCAGCAACTGCATCTCTTATTCTGTGACAAAGCGAAAAATCATTGGCAACAGAGGGAAAAAATCCAATATTTGTCACTTTTAATTGTTATCGGGCAACTTTAGGAAATGAGAGCTTTAGAATAAAAACGAAGACTAGCATTTTGATCATCTTGCAGCAGAATCAAAAAAGTACTGATGGTCTTAACTATGCTAAGAGTGACATTGACTGCTACATTAAGGTCTAGTGAAATTCCAAATTAGCAGTACCTGTAATTTTACCCACAATATATTAATAATCTCCTATTTTGGTTTTTTTTTTTTCATTGTCACTTACTGAATTTGGTTTACTGCACRAGATGAAAGACCGAATCAGAAACGAGGCTCTAGGACAGCAGTGTCCACCCAAACACACATCGGTCTCCTAAGAACACTATCAAAAATAAAACAAAAATAGCCATGGCAGATAATAGAAAAAACAGGAAAGAAAAAAAAAAAAAAAACAAAGAAAAAAAAAAAAAAAGAAAAGAAAGAAAAAAAAATAAAAAACCCAGATGCTATTCTAATTCCGAAAAAGTAAATACATCGTCCAGTTCAGTGAACAAAAGCTTTTATTTTCCTTTTTTAATTAAATATTTTTAGGAGCTACTTTTGAATGCTCTGTCTCACTACTTGATATCCTCCCTTCCACACTCTCCTTCACTCCCCACTTGGGCTATACAACCCAAGTGTGATTTAAAGAAATGTGTAAAGCAGCAAAAGCAATAGGATGTTTATCACAGCTGGATTTTTAATAGATTAAAGGAGGGAGGAATGCAGAAGCAACAACAAAAAAACCCAGTAGTTTGGAGTGCAATAAACTTCAACCTATAGTAACTGAATAATTTCAGCTCTTTTGACTCCTGGGATTTTGTCCTTGTTTTGAATACTATTGTTATCATTCTTTATTTTATTCTTCAAACCTCTTGGGTCTTCTTATCTGCCAGCCTTGACCAGTTTGCTTGGCACACAACCTTCTCCTTGCACTTTTCAAACATCCATGCAAGTACACAATGCTTTCCCATGGATTTGGCACTATCCCTATGAGATGCAACCTGACTTTCRTAACAGGCTGCTTTGGCAGTGGCTGGAAACAATCTGTGTTTCAAAACAGRAKAACTGAGAAACATGAAATTAACATKAATCCAATTGCWATATTGACATTTTTAGAATTATGTTACCCTTTTTCCAACATCTCCTATGACATCTCAGTCCTTTAAACAGTGTGCCCCACTGGCTGACAAGGCAGTATGATGCATCCACTGGATACAGTCAGGAACAAGCTGTATGTTCTCACATTTACAGAAAAATGCTGTTAGTATACAGCACTACATTTCAAAGAAAGCAAAGCAACACAATATAGATAGACCCACCTATTTAAGAAATTATAAATCAGACTTACAAAATATATGGAGTTGAAATTAATGTATAGTTAAGGAGCTACTTTTGAGAAGGTTTTTGCATAATCAGAAGAATATTGAGGCACTTTTGCACATTTTTGGGCGATAGAGGATTAGATGCCACCAATGTAATAGTTTATCTCTAGAATCTGGACTTTGGCAAAATAACAAGRGCAGAGAAAGATCTGGCACTATTGAGGAGGGGCAAGTTCTATTCTTTAAAAAAAAATACTTTTTATAAATCTAAAGAGAAAATCTCTCASGTAATAGAAAGTCTTTTCTAATTAAAAACTGCAGAATTGCTTTCCCAGAAATGAATGTGCTTCTTGATAGTTACATGTGATATAAAATAGCATTRTTAGTTGCTAGCATCAATATTATTAGCAACTTAGATGGGATTATTTACAGAATAATAAATTMWAAAAAAAAAMAAAAACAGGATTAGAAGTACTAGTTGCATGTGGAGGGCATCTTTACAGGAATTTTGCCAGAAGCTCCAAGTTTGCTTCCATTTTGCTCAGGTTGAGCACTGAGCTCCATCCATTCCAGTGCCACCATAGACCAGAATAAAGACAGCACCCCAGCACGGGTTGTTGGCTGGTTCAGCAAGGGCRGCTAATACTGAGGGTTTTCTAAATAATTTGGTTTTTCATGGACTGTCTAGTTTTTACACAACAGTAATTTGTTATCATGCCACTCTTGCAACAAAGAAAAACCTACTGTTCAAAAATACAGAGATGAAGAGATATTTATCAGATGAGGATCAAATATATACTATCTAGAACACCAGTTTGAAGAATACTACAGCAAATTTACAAGTGKGATGATACCATAAGAGGCCTGCTTCACCTGTTTTGGTGGTCTAGAAACACAGCAGCATAGTTATGAATGTGTTGTAGAGATGGTTGGATAGCAAATTGTTTAAAAACAAATCACCCGTCCAAGTTTCAAAYAACAGGAATCTCCAATCACTTTCACTCTTCTCTGTTGTTTTTGAACCTGTTCTGGCACTGCAACACTTTATATTTCATATCAGAATGTTTTTTAATAATTCATGTGGCTGTTCAGAATGCTTTGTCTTTGTTATTTTTCCTTAATTTAAGACAAAAATAATGTAGAGTTGGAAGGGCAGATGTTCATCTGGGTGTGTAAGCAATGGCATGACTGACATTTTTCTTGCAAACAGTGAGCATCTTGTGTTCATTACCAAAGGCAAATAAAGTTACCATTACATCYAGGAAAGATTCAGACCTGTCTCACYRACTACAAGAAAAGTGTGCTCATATTAGAAAAATAATCTCTATATTAAATATTTTCGACTAATACCTTTTTTTTTAGCCAGCTAGGCCTGATTTTATGTTAGAACTCTTAAAAATACTGATTTATTATAGGCTGTAGTTAGTAAAATGTATGCACTATTAAAGACATGTCAGAAYACAATCTTTACTTCCTTGACACTAATTCTTATTCACTTTACTTACCATGGATAGTTTTGTACACTAATACAAGAGCAGTTCACAAATCCAAAGTTAAATAAAAACTGTACAAAAGATTCTCTATTTCTACAACTGAAGGAGTTTCTTCAGGGAATAAATTGACTAAGTTTACATAATAGATCTCATATAGGCTATAGAATACATCTTCACACAGGTCTTTCTATACATGTATGTACTCTTGCAAACAAATCTACAGTGATTTTGAAAGCTTTGCCGTCCTCAGGAATATGTTATGAAGTTTCTTTCCTGCCTTGCAACATGTGCTGATTTCACACATTTGTTGGAACCATCAAATTCACCAGTTCCCCGAGTCTGTAACTTCTGGCTCTACAACTTCTCAGGAGGGAAATTGCTTGCTCCTTTACAGCCTCATTTCTGTCACCTACTCCCTTCCCAATCTCTCTTAACAGTAACTAGATCCCAGTTAACTGTTCTCTCCCTCAGCAACATCAGCTTTCAAACACATTCAAAGTGTATTTCCCACTGTGTCAAAACAACAAAAACCTTGGAATGCTCAAWGGTGACAAAGAATATCCATCTTTCTGTGATCCCTAGTGCAGAGCCTGATTGTRGGTGATTTGACAGGCTGGAGTGGACCCACTCCTCACCACTCCACTCAGTACCCAGGCAGCAACTCCCCCCATGCATTCCACAGTGGCATGAGAAGGTGATAGCTGCCATTTGGTTAAGCACAAAAGGAGACTAAGTTGTACCATCTGTAATTGAAAAATCTGGAATTATATTAACATTGAAGTGCTCTTGTTGCATTTTTAATCATCTTTCACCCTAAGGTATTTGTAATAGGAATTTTTTTTATAACTTAATATTTTTACACGAGTCTCTACTAGCAGGTCACTATTCATATTCAAATGAAAACTGATGTTCTGACACTCTGGCAGTGAAGCAACTTCAAGAAAGTTCAGTATCACACCTATTTCTTCTAGGGTCAGGTAACAAAAAACTCCCAATTACCTGGCCATCATCTAATGTCTACTTAGAATTTTCTTCCTCTACCTTGCAAAAGACAATAATGATTGAGTTGTTTCCACTAACACATAGAAGCACACATTAACTACTCCCAYGGATGGTTGGATCTACAAAATCTTATCCTAAATGTCTAGAATGACATCAGCAAACTGCAGATGATTGATACTTTCCATGTGCACTGTTTTCCAGAGATCATTTATGCCTCYACCCACCCATCACACCGTGATCTTTCCGGCTATCTCCAATTTAATTTTATCCATCTGTTGAAGCAGCCCAGTTCCTTCCACATGGTAGTGATGCTGTCACAGCTATGCAGTTTTCCACTGGTTTGAAATATTGACCTTGCATCASCATAATTCTTCTCTCAGCATATTGTCCTGGTTTGGGCTGGGATAGCATTAATTTTCCTCCTAGTAGCTGATAAAGTGGTTTGTTTTGCTTTTAGGATGAAAACAATGTCAACAACACTCTGACATTTTAGTTGTTCTTGAGCAGGGCTTACACCATACCCGACATTTCGATTTCACCTACTGCCCTGTCAGCAAGGAGGCTGGGGGAGACACAGCTGGGACAGCTGACCCCAGCTGAYCACTGGGATATGCCATGGTGTCAGTGTCATGCTTGGCATATAAACTTTGGGTAGTTGGCTGGGAGGTGGCAGGTCACTGTTCAGGAACTGGCTCATCATTGGAGAGCASATGATGAGCAACTGCTTTGGGTATCACTGTTGTATGCTCTTTAATAATTATTATAATTTTCCTTTCCTCTTCTGTCCTTTCAAAGTGTACTTATCTCAACCTGTAAGTTTTACCTTTTTGCKGATTCTCTCCCCCATTCCACTGGGGGCAGTGAACAAGTGGTTGTGTGGTGTTTTAGCTTCCAGAACAAGTTTAACCAATGGCAGGTTTCTTTGTCTCTTCTTTAATCACAGAATATTACACAGACAGCTTTTGAGGTGTTCAGGTAAATTGGTCCCTGAAGTGCAAAAGGTCCATAAAACCCTCCCATGAAAATATCTGTACTATTAAGATAATTCTTTGACAGGGAAATTGTGGCATTGTTATTATCAAATGTTAATTCATTAGCCTTTAGTAACATCTGAAGAGAACCACTGAAAATAACTTTATTCACAGATGATGAAAAGATACCAGGAACCTTACAGACCTGTTACTTAAAGCTTTTCTTGGTCCCTCTTGACAAGTATCATGACTTTCTGGTAGGATCTGTTACAACTGAAACAGAACTTCTTGACTGAGAGTCCCCCATTTTTACAATTTGTTTTGTTTTTTATTTTAAATTTGGCCAGGCAGAAAGTTGTTTTGCAGCTAGATTACCTAGCAGTCATCTTGCTTAACAGTATTGAGGGCAAATAAACTCAAGSCTTTCTAATCTCTCCTGGCCTTTCTACAGCACCTCGTGCTTCGGCTGACTGTCACAGGCTTGTAGCACTTTCTTCTATTCATCTTAGAAAATGTTTCACTACATTGTCACTTGCTGGGCCTTGCAGTTCACACATCTTTTTGGAGTCATTTAATGTTACATGGAACAAGTTTGCTCTTGATGAGACATCTATCCTGGCTAAGCTCCAGAACTGAGATACTMCATTATTCATTCAGACATAGTTGATCATATTCCTGTAGTGACATTTGAAGCCTTGCAGGTCTATTTTCTACTTAGTTTGTACTTTAATCTCGTATCGCAGTGGGTGAGGCATGGGAACCTTACCAGAATGTTGCAGTCACTTTCCTCATTTTCCATGTTTTTTACAACATGCAGGTTTTGTTTAGCAGACAGTTGATGTCTTTCTTCAGTTACTCACTGACCATGTCATGTCTACAGAAGAGGATGATACCCCTYAATTTCCATGCTGTACATTGTAGTTTGAGGTAACAGTCTCCTCTTCTGATGCTCCCACTTCATGTCGGATTTTTAAGAATTCTGCAGCATCAAGTTGGTACTAAACATATTTAGTTACCAGTCACTTGATCTAGAGAAGTTACAAATTTTGTTAAAAATACCCTTGTGCTGAACAAAAAGATGTTTCATGCATTTTCCAGCATCATAAGTTGAGATAATGATTTGCTGAATACTTGGGGAAGAAATACTTGCAAATTACATCAATTTTGAAAAAAGGTAATTCTTGAACAAATGCACAGTTTAATTACTTAAATTAGAATAGTGAGTGTTAGCAAAAGAAATTAGATCTAAATTAGCTAAATGGCTAGCATGATTTAAAATGTAAAGGTTTGGAATATACCTAACAGACAATAACTGCCTGAATCTGTTAAGAGAGATGAACTCAACATGAAAAATAGATCCCTTTAAAATGTGAGGAAATGTTTGTTGTGGCTCAGTGTTTTTTACTCTCTTCACATCTGTTCCAACCTTACTGAAAAAAACTRATAAAAAGGTACATCTGAAGAAAATACATATTATTCTGAGACAAGGATTTGAAATAAATCCCAACCAAAAAACTAAGATATTTGAAAAATCCAGGCTAACCTGTAGAATTTAAAGGGAACAGAATATTTTACTTCTGGGAGAAACTTATAATTAATTTTAAATCAGGACATCTATGCATAATATAATTTCCAGAGAAGCCCCATTTTCCAAACTACCTTTTTATATCACAAACATAAGGTCCAGTATAATTTTTTMATTTTAAATGTGAAAGCATGCTAGGGAAAGACATGTCCCAATCTTAGTTGTGGACACAGGTGTGTTTGCTTTTCTTCTCAAGTGTATATAAAGATAAGAGCACAAACTAATAATAGTACCAGTATAGTTGAGGTTCTGTGTTATATTCTAGATAGCCAGATTYGTCTATGGGAGGAAATAAGGGTGGTACTTAAAGTCAAATATGTCCTTAATATGTAGATTTTAAAGTCAATGTCATCTGAAACTGCCACCAAGTAGCTGGTGAAACCCCAAAAACTTCTGTTTGGAAGTTTTCTTTGAAATGTGAGGTCCTGCAGATACGAAGTTTTCTATCTGGGAGGCTGTCCTGACTATGACAAAACTATTAAGAGAAAAAAAATAGTATTTTCTTCCAGCTTTTGTTGTAGTTTTCTGCAACCCAYTGAAAAGTAGAACATAGTTTTAATAAAACAGTATGAATATTTAAATAGCATGAGTTATCTGGTCAACATTCACGTAGTTTCCTGGACAAAAGGCAGTATTTTTGAGGACAGAGCAAGCTCAGTGCAGCTTCATGCTGTTAATTCTGGTCTAAAGACATATAAGCCCTGGTTCTGCACTTGAAGAACAATGTGTTTAACTAAATGTGTTTCATCCTTTCAAAACAGATTTTATATCAATATTCTGTATTTCCTCAGTGGTACAACTGAGCTCCTGTGTTCTTCTGTCTTAAGCTTTTATAGGACACAAATTTAAYAAATAGAAAGTCATCCTTTCTACTGGAATCAGACCAGATCTATTAAACAGTAATTATTTGCTGACTACAGACGTGACAGTCTGTTGGATGAACAACCTTGAGGTGACCTGGACTGTCACTACCAAGAGTCACTTCAGACACAGTGACTCTACAGCTTTGTAAGATCTCGGTATTGTAGATTTATAGAACAGATTCACAGTGAAGACATGTCTAATTGTCAGGTTTAACTCTGTGTGAAAGGCTGCAATTGTTTAATAAAGAGTCACAGATTTTATTGGCATTCACTCTYACTGTTTGGTAGACTTTGAGAGAGAAAAGCAGCGTAAGCCATGGCTGTCTCAGCAGACTGACTACTATGAGCAGAGGCTGAGAAAGCTGGGGCCGTTCAGCCTGTGGCAGAGAAGGGTTGGAGAGATCTTAATCCATAAATACCTGATGGGAGGGGATGAAGAAGACTTCCTCAGAAGATGGGAGGGAACTGAGTCGTTCCCTGGGAWAGGATTACAGTCAATGGGCACAAACTGAAAGACAAGAAAATSCATGTGAACATAAGGAAACACGTTTTCATTGTGAGAGTGGTCAAACACCTGTGCAGGTTGCTCAGGGAGGTCATAGAGTCTCCAACCTTGGAGATACTCAAAACTCACCTGGCCATGCTTTTGGGCAGCTGGCTCAGGGTTGCCCTGCTTGGCCAGGGGTTGGACTGGATGGCCACCTGAGGCCCTGCCAACAGTCACTGAGACGGGAGCGACTAGGAAAGCAATGTTTTCTCCCAAAATAAGCACGCCTGCAGATATTTGTAAGACACAATTCTAGGTAACTAACGGATCATATGAAGCGTTGTTCCCGAATATGTGGCTGTTACTGAAAACGTGTGCCCAAAAAGGTCTTTAATTGTTTGATTTCAGTCGATTTCTTCATGCGCGCCTCACGAGTCACCCGGTGTGGCGCAGTAGGCCGGGATCTCCCCATGCGGCCCCGCAGCCCGGCGAGAGCGCCCTCAGGGGCGGCAGCGCCTCACGGGGCCGGGGCTCGGGCCGCCTTCGCGCTCCCCGCCCGCGCGCACCGGGCCGCGGCTCCGCTGCCCCTCCCCGCCCTCCCCGCCCTCCCCGGGGAGGCGGCGCATCCCGCATCCCGCTGCCGGAGCGGGGCCGGGGCAGCGCCGGCAGGAGGAAGGGGCACTCTCCTCTCCGCTTCTCTCCCTSTYCTCTCCCTCTCCTCCTCTCTGCTCGCCCCGCTCATCCCTCCTCCCTCCCGGTGCTGGCGGCGGCTCCTCCTCCCGCCTGTGACCCGGTGCCGCATGTGAGCGGGGAGGAGGGACCGCGCGGCGCGGGCCCCACTGTGGCGGCGGCAGGAGGAGGAGCGGGAGCTGGCTTGCGGTGTCCCCCCGCAGCCTCRTCGCTGGGCCCCGTCGGCGCTCCCCATGCCCGTGTGGTGCTGCCGCTGCTCCCTGGCCGGTCACTTCAGGTGAGGCGGCGGCGGGGAGCGGAGGGGCGGCGTGGGAGCCGGGCCCCGGGCAGCGGGCGGGGTCGGTGCGGGCAGGACGGGGACACCGGCGGGGCTGCGGCCTCCGCGGGGCTGCGGCGGCGAGCGCGGCGTTGCCCGGCCCCGCACGGCCTCGCCGGGGAAGGGATGGCAGCAGCGGGGCCGGGGCGGGCTCACCGTGACCTTGGGCAGCGCCGCGGCGCAGCCCAGCCGGGGGCAGCCCGCGCTCGCTGATGCTCGGTTTCGCTCCGGGGTTCGCAGCGCTGCACCGCCCGGGATGCTGGCCCTGAGGGGCATCGCTCAGCCCGCTCACCTGAAGAAAATCGAACAGTCCAGCAGTGCTAAATTCGCTTCTCGATGTGTCAGCTTGAGACCAAATTCAGATTCCTTTTATATAACGAGTTTTCTGTTAACCGCCCACCAGAGTCGGTTTCTTTTTTTTTTTTTTTTGAAAGTACGTAGTGTATTCTAGGATCCTTTAAAACTGCTACCTAGAAAAGGTATTTTTAATACCCTGTAGCGTTTATTTTTATAACCTGCAGCAAATGATTGTATAAATAATAATAATAATTATCTCTTTCAAATGGGAAAATAACTGTTATGTGTATGTTGTGGTTTTTTCCTCTTAATTTTTTTTGCATTAAAAAGCAAAAGCATGGATGCACGTTTGCACATTTTTAGAATCTGGGCGATTGACGAATATAATTCTCGAGGTTATTTGGTGTGACCGGCATAAGATAAACTAAGCGCTAGTGTTGGAACTGACTCATCTTGTGCCCACTTGCACGTCTGCAGGACTAGAGCCATAGGTAATTGCACCAAATCCCCACCACTGCAAACACTGCAAAGCTATCTACCGTTTATCAAGATGAAAACTTCTGATACTTGATGGCTTTTGCTGTTGTTCAGAGGCCAGGAAGGTGGTGGCCCCTAACTTCAGATCTTGCTGGGTTCTGGTATGATGTTCTTGCAAAGGAAGAACATGCCCCTGACAGCAGTCCTGCACTGCACTTTGTGTGCAGATGTTTCTGTGCAAAGAAYAAGAAACTGCACGTTGCATGCAGATGTTCCCGTGCAAAATTTCCAGTTTGGTAGTTCRTGATGCACTAAGCTACAGAGAAGCAACGTTTTTATTGTTAAAAGATTCTTTTGTAGCCTACAGCATTGTGTATGTATCCCTTAAAAGTGGGTTTGAAATACTTCTTTTGAAATGTTTCTTTCGGTTTTATGTTTCATCAAGCACAGCAAGTATAATAAAACCACACTGAAGCATGTATGCTTCCTTTAAGCCTGTCTTTTGCAAAGCATAAGTAGTATTGCCTTAGTCAACTTCGGGCAAAGTCTGGAAAATAAAATTGTCTACCTGTTCGTTTCTAAAAGCAGAGTAAAAAAAAACAGTATGATACTTAGATATCCCCTCTCTGACTCCTCATCTTCATCCAACTGATGCTGTTTGTAYGTTAGGCATCTGCAAGAGCTAATGTGCAGCTGTAATCAGTGAGCACGAAATTGCAATTTTTTTTGTTGTACTGTGGGGAATCCTGATATCAAGCACTTTCCAAAATAAATGCAGCCTTAAATAAAACCTATTTAACAATGCCATCAGAGAGATGTGTTACAGAATGTGCTAGTGCTTTTACTGCAGGGCTCTGTCTCCAGTTTACTTCAGACTTTCCCACTGAGGAAAGCTTTTGAAACAGAATATTGGGTGCTGTGGGAGTTGAGGCAGTACATAGTGTACATGGCTTCTTGAAGGCCCTGGGAATTGGATCAGTGTCTTACGGTTTTGGTCCTGTGTAGAAAATAATTGCTGAAACACTAGAATAGCTTTGAGATATGCAAATTCTTAAGAAATTGGTAAGAGTACTTCTATTTATTACAAATAATTAACCATATTTGTAAAGAGAAACATTTTTTAGAACTGTTGATAGGGGTATCTTTAATTAAAAATTGATTGTCGTTACTGTGAAGACTTGTCAAAATAACTGCATAACAGACTGTTTTTAATTTGACTCTGTCTTTCTAGATAGACTGATAGTGTGTGCTTCTTCAGTGACCTGGAAAGGTTTCAGAAAGCACTTCTAAATAATTAAACAGAAAACATTATAAGACAAGTCTTTGTATTCTAGAAGCACATGTAGAYAGTCAAGAGTTACAAGAGAAACTTAAGTAGATTTTGCAGAGAAAGAACTGAGAAATCTAGGAAAATGGCTAGTGGTGAAAGCAGYCTGCAATGCAGGAGCTGACCTGACTGCATGGCAATTCCTTCTATAAAAAACTTTTTTAATAGTGGTGGAATGGGTTATKCTAGGGCTTAAAGGGATCACTTCACAAGGATCTATCCTCACACCACTGCCAGCTTTCACCAGCCTTACTTCTCCCGGAATGGAATTTTGTTGAGGTGAAGTCCTGTATGCTGCTCAGCTAGGAGGAAAGCATGTGAGCACTGCTGTTGTACCTTAGCTGCTCCTTCAGGCTTTGTCTGGCCTTAATGTTGTTAATTGGCTAGGCTGTGTGTATCCTCATTTGATAAGGATAATGAGGAATGAATTCTACTGTGTGTGGGATCAAAGTAATGCTTGTGGTTATACTTTGGCTTTGTATAAACTGAGATTAGGAATCTACATTTCTGCAGAGCCATCTGTGCCTTTTTGTTATCCTTCTGTAGACTTGGTAGGAGAAAGTGGACTTTTTAAAAGTCTTCTGTTAGAAAAGCTGTGCTGAAGAGTAAGATTGTGCAGATTGGATAAAACATATCTGTTTTGGTCTCGATTTTGCCAGTTTCATAGCTCTTAAAGTAAARCATAAAAAATGACTATTTTTGAAGAGACTGTTCTGACAAGAGTTCACTGTTTCATTTTAGTTTTCTCCCATCTGTCCTTCTTAATTAGAACTTACAGCGGCACTGAAACCGAAGGACAGCTTTTGAATTCCTTTGTTCAGTACTTTGGTGACAGCCTTGGGAGGAAGATTAAAAGAATGCCTTTAATTGAAGAAACTGTTCTGCCTGGGGACTCCCTTCTTACTCTGCCTGTAGTAGTAATAGGTGAGTTTYTTTACTTTTTTAAAGATTCACTGTCACTGCCATTACCTTTATAGACCTGCTGCATGAAATTATTTATCACTAACTAATGTTTAGGTTTCTTACAATTATGATGATTATTAGAGTAATACAGTTGTTACAATTAACAACAGTAACAAAATTATATTAAGGGACTTGTTGGAGTATATTTGAATTCAGATTGTGCATTGAGAAAATGAGCTGCATTATTTGGCAGCAGATATGGGAGTATTAATGGAAGAACTGTATTGATTCTAGTGTTGATAACATGCAATTGGTTAATTGATTAATATGATATGTCTATTTCAGGATGCATGGAAGTTGTCAATGGTACACCAGTAGAAATCTGTGGGGTCACAGTAGGAGAGAGAAAAGCATAATGTAAAATGTGTGCTGTATGTTGATCAASTGCTAACCTGTCATTAATTGCCTTTTTTCTCTGTTGCATCCATTACTAATGTCTAAATATTCTCCCATATTTTCCAAAATGAATCCAAGTCAATTCAGCTAGTTTAAAACAATAAATTGTTTGTTACAAGGCTTGTACTTGTAAAATGTTGAATGACAGGATAACTGAGGGAGGAAGCTCCATAGGTGCCCAGCTTAATTGAGAGTGCCAGGATGATGTGTATTGGGGCAAGTTTTTTCAGCAACAGCTGGTCACCAGCTAATTATCATCATGACTTCATGAGGGGATAAAGGAAAGATCTGGAGTAAAGAAGGTTTTCAGTAATCTAGTCCAAAGCTGTTGGGACTAGAGCAAGTACCTACAGACAAGCAGAGATTGTAGAGATTGATATTGCAACATAATTGTGTTCACAGTGAGTCTCCACAATTTTGAAAGACTAGTGTTTGTACAGTGCCTGTTCTCAAAGCTCTCTCTATGATAGTTTAGAATACTGCTCATGTAATAGATTTACGTGTATGTGACAGACATGAATCAYTTGATGAGTTCTGCATCACAGTTGAAGATAATGGTTTCCTGGCATTTTGTCAGCCTTACTATAGGTTTGCCATATGGTTAATGACTTACTTTCCACTTTTCAGTTTGGCAGATATGTGTTATGCAAACACCTGTACTCAATACTTAATTTGTTTAGAACACCTTTCTAAGTGCTGACACCAAACACAGCTGCCTTGACCACTTCTCCACCATCCAAATGCTTTTTCACAGATATATTTGAGACACCCTGCAAGCTGATCTTCTCCACTGGCAGCCTATTATCACTGAAGAGCCTTTGAAGGGATCTAAAATACATTTGATAATGTATTAAAATAGTATGAAAATACTTGTCATCCCTCCGTATTTAAACACATTGTCTTTAACTGGTTTAATAACTTCTGTGCAGTATTTGTGTTGGGAAGAACATTCTATCTGATACATTCTATTTGAATGAGTTGTGGTTGAGCAATTTCATGCGAAAATCCCTTTAAGTTTAGAGTATATTTCATGCTAAACATTTTCATCTTCTGCACTAGTTTTGATCATTACTTTGCAAACAGTGTTGTCACTTCTCATCAAATAACAAGGTTKTTGGGATTCTTGAAGTTGAATATTTGCTTTAAATTTAGACACATAATGTAAAGGTGATTGTACTCTTGTTTGCTGTTGATCAGGAGAAGACTTTGCCAATATTCAAACAAGCTTCTGACTGCTTCTTAAATGAACAGGGCCATGGTGTTTTTTGATTATATAGATTGTACAATTCAAGTCTGTATAATAGTAGTATTGCTTAACTGCAGTCAGAGCTGTTGGAGGCACTGTGTGTAAATAAAGAGCAAACCCTCAGGTATTAATTTCTCATTTCAAAAAGATTTTTTCCTCTTTTTCCCAAGAATTTTCTGAGAAAATCATAGCAAGTCTAATAGCAGACCTGGCAGCTGAACTTTCATGTTGTGTGTTCTTGACAGCATTTCCTCAAGGGAATTCCTTTCCATTGGACTCAGTCTRCTTAAAACATAGGAGCTGGGTTTGGATCAGCTCTCTGGATGGTCCCTGAAAAGTTCAGGGAGCTCAGTGACAGTAATACACCTTAACATAATCCCATCCTCAGTAAGCTCCTTGGCCCTTGCCAGCATTTGTTTGGACAACATTTGTTACCCATTCAGTTCTTTCAGCCTCTTTGGTATGTCATCCTTGGGTATGGCACACATTTTCCTCTTTCCAGTGTGGACTAACTTTGTTTATGCCCCAACAGGAAAAATAGCTAGCTGTGCACTTGTAAAAAGATAGAAAATTCTTAACTGGTTTCAAGTTACAATTCTAAAAACAGTTAAGAATTTTACTCAGCCACGGGAATGCTTGTGAACTTTTGGTATGATGAAAGTGTATTCATAATTTCATTTGATTTTGTTAWGGACAGTTTCTCTGTATTGCTGCAGTTCTGTCACGTCCCTCTGATGGCAAATGGGTGAGAAGAGGGTCTTTTGTCTTCTTTAAGCTTGAAATTCATGGACTGAAGCATATCCAGATATCTTATATTGATTGTGGGAGGGCAGAACCATGTGAGCGTAACGAAGAACTTTTTCACTGTTTTTAGATTCTATAGATGATTTTCTTGTAGCCTGTGGCTATGACGAGTCTCTGGCACAGCACTCCAGTAACATACGGAATATTCTGCACTGGGGACCGGGCATGTATAGCCCGGTGAAGGAGGAAAAACAGATCCAATGTATGAAGAGACTAGGAATGAACAGGGTCTCAGCCAAGTAATGGGGGATTTAGAGACTGAGGAATCGGAAGAAGGAGAAGAGAAAGGCTATGGAAAAGTAGGATTGTTAACAGGTGATGAAAATACAGAGGTGATGGGGGCAGGGGGAAAAATAAATGACCTGTGAACTCTTGGCATCAAGAGCTGAAGTGATTAGAAGTAAGAGCTAACGTGCAACAATGACTGCTGTATAAAAGTATGAATAAATTTGTAACTTAACCAGAATTTGCATAGTCTTAAGTTTTCTGCTTGTCTCTTTCTTCCTTTTATTCTATGGACAGACCTGAAGAGCATATGCTCTAGATTGACTTTCTGCTCTGTGTTGTACAGTGCCTATGGGAATGCAAAGTTGTAAGATGGCAATAATATTCAGATATCACTGTGACTGAGAGGCAGACCATTATCTGTAAGGCCATTTTCACTCAGGAATAGTAAATTTGACTTACTAAATTAGGGAGCTTCTTTATATGCATTTTGTTTCATGGTGTAAAAGTCATAGATTGTTTCTTTTTACCTTTTGCTCTGTTTATTTGGAGGATGGTCCTATAAAACGCTCTATTTTGCTGCAAAGGTTGTAAGCTGCTTTGAATTGAGACAGTCTGGCATTATACTACTTTAGTGTCATTTTGTTGCTGTATATTTAATGAGTAACAAACTGTGGATTATGAATATTTTTACTAAAGCAGTAACTTTTTTTTTAATAGGAAATGGACCTTCAGGAATTTGCCTTTCTTACCTGCTCTCTGGATACAGGCCATATTTGTCTCCTGAAGCTATACACCCAAACCCTGTTCTACATACAAAATTAGAAGAAGCCCGACATCTTTCCATTGTSGATCAAGTAAGCTTTGTTTGCCATCTTGTCTACTTCTTTCTTACTGCAAGCATTAATGCATTAATAAATTACTTTGTTATTCTGTTACTTTTAATAGAATCAGCTCACGGCCATTAGATCAAAATCTGGGGCTTGTGGTGTTTTTTGTGGTTCTTGAAGGCTTTTTGCTTGTGGTGTTTTTTGCTTTGACAATATGCTGTTTGTTGTGTTCTTGCTACTTGCCAGGAGTGTCTAAAGCATCACTTTGTCAGTGGCTGATGCAGGAATTCCAAGTGTCATGTCCTGGGATGTTTGGGCACTGTCACCAAAGATCATGTGCTACTAACATACTTAAAGTACACATAGTTCAAGTTGAAATATTCATAAATACTATAATTCTCACTAAGATTTCATTTTTAGTTATATTGGGGACATAAATCCTCTATAAACACAATCCATTTTTCTTTTTGGAACAGTATGCATCCTTCAGTGTTTGTGATGTATTCACAGTTGCTCTTGTGCTGTAGTTGTTACCCAGCAATACATCCAATTTGCTGTCTGATTTGATGAGTAAAATCTCCAGTATTTCTCTTTCCACGGGTCCATTTRTTTGCCGTATTAACACTTTTCCACTCACCTCACAGTACTCCTGATGGATTACTGACAATGCTATCATTGTATTGCCTTTGTGACTAATTTATTTGAAATACAAACATGGATTTATGTTTGTAGGGRGTAAGTAGTGTTTGGCTTTGGATTTTGGAAGGTGTTTTTGTTTCTGTGCTCTGCTATTTGCATGTAATGTTTACTCCAAGTCTCAAGGTCTTTTTCTTTTGCAGGAGAGTAAATAGCCTAAGTTTTGGCTGCAAATGTTTCATGTACTTCATCCTCCCCTGACCCTCTGATATTTTGCCTAATTAGGAAGCCAAGCTGTACTGTCTTTGTCCACAAAAATTGGCCTTATGTCCAATTTGTTCTTCAAATCTCTATTTTCTCTTCAAGTATTTGCTATTCCATCATTTTTGCAATTACTGCAATTTTTAGAACAAGGCTGGTTAATAGATGCTGAAATACGAACATTTTACAAAGTTCTAGAAAATTTTCTCAAGATTAACTGCTGTGTAAAATAATCCTAGTTTTAATTTTTAAGGTAATATTTACAATATCTTCATTATTTAAAGACATAATATAGTTAGTGTTGGAACTAGCTATGAGGTGTCAAAAGAGCATTTTCTACTTGATGTTTAAAGCTTAATGCTTTTAGATTCCAATTTTGCCTTATCAAAATGGGGCTCCTAGAAATATTACCAGTCCTTTGTTAGAAGCAGTCTGCTGTCTATAAATATAGATGTTACTAACTTGCTTTGATCTCTATTTGTCCACATACTTATTAATCTACAATGAATTTCAAATACTGACTTGTCCCAGAGGTACTGTTATTAACATGTAATTTTTAATGAGTGAAATCTGTTATTCAGATTTACAAAGAGCTGAATCATAGCAGTTATTTCTGAAAAGTGTTTTGATTGAATCTCTAAACCATTAAATACCTTTACCTAAAATGCAACTTGCATTAATTGTGTTTTCTGTTGCAATTCAACTTCTGTACATCTGAATGGCATGATTAACATTAAAAATTGCATGAACGTTTTTCAAAACGTTTCATCCTTTAGGATCTGGAGTACCTGTCAGAGGGCCTCGAAGGACGCTCCTCAAACCCAGTTGCAGTGCTTTTTGATACATTGCTTCACCCTGATGCTGACTTTGGCTATGACTACCCACCTGTTCTGCACTGGAAGTTAGAACAACATAATTATATTCCCCACATAGTTCTTGGAAAAGGACCACCTGGCGGGGCTTGGCATGTGAGTAAAAATTTTGTCTCACTCCTAGGGCAACTTGATAACTTGTGTTTTGGGATTTTTCTTACTACCTAAGGCTGTTTTAGATGGTAATGCCAGTTGCAGTTTCAACTGTTCATTTTCTAAAGCCCAAGTAAGTGGAGGATATGAGAAAGGAAGGAAACGGATGCCCTTTGTTTGGGTGTTTGTGACCATGACTGCGGTCTTGTATTACCAGTTTTTTTTGTAGTTTAAATTTAATGAATTGTAATGAAGAGTATTTTCTATWACTTCTTTTCTCTTGTCTGCATTGTTTCCAAGTACTTTTATACAAAATCTTAAAACTTGACCTCTTTATGTGATGCTTCTTTCACATGTTTTTCTTCCTCTTTTGTATTTTAAATAACTTGCTTTTAGTTTCCCTTTCATGTGCTCTCTCTTCACTTCTTTGTTAACACATGTGGTTGCATTTTATCTAAGTGTAACTCAAAAACAGTTCATCTGTTCTTTATGTCTTATGTTGTGTTCTGGTATTTTGTTGCTCTAAATGAGTACAATTAAAAGAGCTTCACTGGTTTTCATATAGATTTGAAATGTGTCTGGTCATGCATCTTCATGTTTTCTCCATAGTCCATGGAAGGCTCTATGCTGACCATCAGTTTTGGAGACTGGATGGAATTGCCTGGCCTCAGCTTTAAGGAGTGGGCAGCTAGCAAACGCAGGTAAAGATACTGCATAATCTCTTTGGGAATCCTAGTRGCTATAAAAATCCAGATAACTGGAAAATAGTCAAACTTCACTGTTACAGGAGGGCTACTTCTTTTGGTTATTGTATTGCCTGATGACACTGGAAATTCTTCTGCTGTATGTACTGTGATGGGAAAAAACTTGACAATGGTCAGGCAGAATAATTGCTCATGAGTGCACTGAAAACAGTCATACAGATAGTGGCATGTTCCAGTAGCATTTCACAAAGAGGCACTTACTGAAAGCAGTTCTCATCAGACATGAGGGAAGATGGAGGAACGGAATTTCAAATCCACCAAAGTATTGAAACTTCCTGTTTCAACACAGATGTAACTGAAGTTGCTGTGCACACTAGCTTTCTTGTAATTCAGGAAGTTACATTTCAGTATTTGCTTTTAAAAGCARAGCTGCAGCATATGAAATATTATCTATGAATTTTAATTTTAAGAGAATAATTCAGTATTTCAGTGTTTATTTGTAGCAGTAAGTTTCTTGAAGAAACTTGAGAAGAAAAGTTGTTCCTGTGCCAGCTCATTGGTTTTACTTCTGTTCATAAAGGTCTGTGTCAGCAGATGAACTCATGAATACTGTACATGAGCTTTTTCTAAAATTTTAATTTTTCTGACTTTGCTTTAGCAAAATTAAAGGAAGTTGTTCTTGTACCATGTATGGGAAAAGAAGAAGTAGAGTTACTTGAGCATATGTCTTTAAGGGCAGGCTGTTACTCATTTCAGGACAACCCTTGAAGTGAAGAAACCGTAACTTTCTTCTTTAATCGTTCTTAGATAATCACGCCAATCTTGCCTCCTTATTAATTTAAATCCTATAAGCTGCTTATTATCTGAAGCTGTACATTATAGTTTTCAACAATACTAAACCCAGAAATGCTGACCTGTTATACTACAATTAAGCAAGCATTTTTAAAAGGATTGATGATAATGTAAACTTCTAGACATGTAAAATAGTTTCTTAAGTTTCCTTGTAAGAGATGTCACACTGTCCCATTGTCCTCTTCCAATTAATATCTCATGAGGATTTTCAGAGTAATAACCTGAGCATTTAAAAGTACATATGCTATTATCTTGTTAATCTAAGAGAATGAGTAGCCTGATTGCTTGTAGATATGATTTTAAGTATAATGGTTATTTTGCCTTCTCTCTAGAGCTTACTTCTAAAGAAGCAGCAAAATTCATGCAACTGTTTCAAATAGTTACACTGTCAACTATTTTTCTTATAAATGAGACTGCAATAATCATGAGAAAAGCACAGATATAATAGCAGGGTTGCAGTGCAAAAATGGTTTTTACTGGACACTTGAACATCACAATCCTATTTACATAGTTGCATTAACACTGTGTCGTGCTTGCTTTGCTCTTTCATGTGACATGGAACTACTTCATTTGATACTTAGTGAACTTAGCTGTACCCAAGGGAGAGGTAATTTGTAAAGTACAATGAATATTTATTCCAGTAAGATATTGAACCTAGAGCTTAACTATGACAATTAATTAGATTGTAAGTGTATTCTCACTGAGTACAAGCCAATATTGTATCGTTGATAGTTGTGATGTTAGACTTTGTAAAACATTTCGAAAATGGAGCTGCTGTAATACTCCAGAGCTTTGTTACACCTAATTTGTTTATCACTGTAGCACTTTACATTGTATAAAGAATTAAAACGGTATTAAAAAAGTTAGCTTATCTTGTGTATCAGGAAACAAGAGAACAAATAAATCAAGTGCCTTTAAAGATGCTGAACTCAATGTCAGTTATACTGAGCAGATTCAGTCCTCATAAATTTGACCTATCCTGTGGTATGTCATTATCTGATATTCAAATTACCAATAAGGTCTATTTATTAACTGGRATAATTTAATTTTGTTTCAGAAATATAAAGAGTGATCGAGTAATGCCAGAGGAAATAGCTTGTTATTATAAACACTACGTTAAAGTCATGGGACTCCAAAAGAATTTCAGAGACAATGTTTACATAACATCAGTGTCCAGGCTTTACCGAGAAAAGGACGATGAAGGTAGAAGTCAACGAAATGAAGATATTTCAACACAGCCTTTGGAAATGGAAGATGGACAGAAATCACTTACCAAGAGAAACTGGGAAGTCAGAGGTTATCAGAGAGCAACAGATGGTTCTCATGTCCCCTTCTGTCTCTTTGCTGAGAAYGTGGCTCTTGCCACTGGAACCTTTGATTCTCCTGGCCGACTGCAAGTTGAAGGAGAAGACTTTCCTTTTGTCCTCCATTCTATGTCTGACTTCGGAGCTGCAATCAGCAAAGGAAAGTTACGTGGGAAGGCAGACCCTGTGTTGATTGTGGGTGCTGGACTAACAGCAGCTGATGCRGTCCTATGTGCCTATAACAACAACATCCCAGTAGTCCATGTATTTCGTAGAAGAGTTACCGATACGAGCCTGATTTTCAAACAGTTACCTAAAAAGCTTTACCCTGAATACCATAAGGTCTATCATATGATGTGTACTCAGTCTCACAGCGTGGACTCTAATCAACATTCTGCTTACACTAGTTTCCCTGAACACAATGTACTTTCCTTCAAGCCTGAAATGAAATGTGTTCTTCAGAGTGCCTCTGGACTGAAGAAAATTTTGAAGTTTTCTGTAGCCTTAGTTCTGATAGGTTCTCACCCAAATCTTTTCTTTTTAAAGGACCAAGGWCATAGCATAGGTCATCACTCTGACCAGCCCATCACATGCAAGGGGAATCCTATAGAGATTGATCCATACACTTACGAATGTACTAAAGAAGCCAACCTTTTTGCTTTAGGTCCTCTGGTGGGAGACAAYTTTGTACGGTTTTTGAAAGGAGGTGCATTGGGCATTGCACGATGCTTGGCAATCAGACAAAAGAAGAAACATGAACTGATTGAAAGTGGGGATGGAGGAGGTGATGGGGTACCATAAACGAGACATTAGAAACTCTCACATCCAGGATTACAGATGTAGTCTTAACAGAAAACTCACTGGCAGYGAAAGTTGATAGCAGTCACATTTCTGTTGTGTACAAGTAACCTGCGCTTGTATTGCTTGGTAAAGGATGCTGATACKACAATACTTCACTCTATAAAAATACAAAAAATTGATCTGCTATTTCAACTGATCTCAACTGGAATTGCTTCCAGATAAACAGAAAATGAGACTAACTTATCTTGGCCTGCCTGTCTGTCATCTCTTGCTCAATTACAAGAGCAGACTTTGTCTGTGAAAAGCAATGCCTACCAGAGTGGCTTTACATTTTAGTGTCATATGTGACAAAAATACTCTTACCATGAAATTGAAATAACTTCTAAAAGCAGAAAGCTTGTTTAGTACAAAGTGATTCTTTGTCCCAAAGCAAATTTGGAGGCTTCTGCTTGAAACAAGGATTTTATTTATTTGCTACAGTAATACTTTGAATGAGCACTTAGTAAAATGGTCTCTACTATAGGAAGGACTTCTGTAAACAAGAAGTATTCCACAACAGTTTTAAATTATCCTGGTAATTGGAATAAAAGAATAAGCATTCCCATTTAATCTTTAACAATGATTTGACACAATCCCTTAATGTTTCTTCACACTATGCCTAGAGTTGGGTGAGCGCACAAAGACTAACATGAGATGTTCCCCTACAGTGATATGTAAATTTCTGAGAATACGCATTAACATAAACAATAAAGTACTGATGTAAGTGCTCTTATTACAGTGTCAATATAATGAATATTTAAGTATATTAGTGAAAAATTAAGTACATGAGAAAATTAAGGKTTTTTTGCCTCCAAGTTCAGGAAGACTGAATGGGATCACTTGGCTGATGAAGGTGGGGAGGGTGATAGATACTCTTATCTCCCATTTGACCAAAATTTGTTTTATTCTCCTTTTTTTTTTCCTAGAGCAGCACGATAGTAAAATATTTTAGCCTTCAGTTTTTGAAACTTAAGAAAGGCTTATATTTCACAGCCAGSTAACAAACCAATCTCAAAACAAACATGCAWTAGTTCCTTTAAATCTTAAAGCTAYTTACGAAAGACAAAGACTTAACTTGTACCTACCTCTGAATCCAAGTTTCACCTTTCTGCTCCACAGTATAAGACCTAGATTTCATTTGCTGGGTTTTACAGTAGTTAGCTTACCTAAACAGACTCATTGGTTATATACCATTGTGAGTTTAAGTTAGAAAAGTGAATGCCCAGAACTCAATGGACAAAAGTGCTTGGTTTTAACAAGTTTGTTTACCAAATGTTTTAATTCAGGTCAGTGTGTGATGGAATAGATCTTACTTTCCTGTTTGGGTCTTTTCTGTGTTAAAGAATACCCTGTTAGTTTAAGGTATTATGTTTGCATGATTAAAAATCTCCRTATTAGATCTTCAACAGATTTGAAAAAGGAGGTTATGCTTAGGCTTTGTGAAACTGCTAATTCTTGCTGGTTTCCCAGCTGTCTTAACTTTCTTAAGTTGTAGATACCTATATTCAATAAATGCCTGTGTTCTGTGCCTACTGAATTACAGGGTTCTGTGGCTACTGCAGGTATTTATCCATCTGAGTAAGTTACTCACWCTTTGGACATAGAAGTTGAAAAGGTAAAGTATGCAAGGATTAAAATTACTATTTTCAGTGGAAGTTCAAAATAATTTATGAAATTACACTACTACTACTACTAATAAGCTTGAGTCTAGAGCCACTTAGGAGCATAAACACAAAGAAAGGAGCATTTCTATCAGTTTCTGCATTGCCCACGTGGTTGGCTTTAACCCTACTAGTTAAGATACTTTTTTATACAGATCTTGAGCTGGTTAATTCTGCTAAAGTGTAGGCTTATTTTTTTCATATTTTAATTGAGATTCTACAATTTGCCTTTTCTGGCGGAAACTGTGTATATTGAAACCAAATCTAAACCTGTGATACCTATTAATTTTATAATACGTGCTAAATACTTGATTATAGAACTTTATTGCAGTTGTGTTATATATTGCAGTTATGTTTATATGTGGTTAAATTCCTTCAGTTTTCTATCAATATAAATGTCCAAATACAAYATACGACATGCTACTGCTTTTTCATTTGTCATGAGATATTTAAAATGCCAGAAAAAAAAATATTTACGTGCTAGCTATTTTACAAAAAGGGAGAAAAACCTTCAAATAGCCCCATTTCTAGCTTCAGCTGCTGAAGCTGCTCACAAGCTGTGTGTGTTGTAGTGAAAATTTGTAGCAGAGATCTTTTACCTATTATTCCACAAGTATCTTTCACTGTAAGTTTACAACAGTTTGAGGTTTAACTGCTTTTTTTTTATTTTCTTCATCAATCTTGCCAGTATTTTTGAGATAAAAAGTTGCATGTGAGACCCCCTACCTGGGCAGGGAAATCTCAGTGGTCATGTTTATTAGGCAAGTATAAAAATACTTTTTTCAACCAAAGCTTTGCCTAAAGATCATCTTGTGTCTTCTAGGAATTGCTAGATTTGAAGTTGTAGCTGGACTTTTTAATTTTCACTTTTCTGATTTTGAGAGAAATTTCTGTTTCTCTCCTCTTCAGTATTTTGAGGAACTAGGTGATAGAAAAATAAAGGCTTTGCCTTATAATGGTTTTACCATTTATTGTGAATTAGATGTTGGCACTGAATAGTTGTCTTTTGGGGAAACACCTTGTTTCTCAGATTAAAAAAGAAATTTTGAATTTCCTGTGTAATATRATAATTTTCAGGAGGGAAATTTCAGCTCTTTCATTGAGAAGSATAAACTTTTAAACATTGTGGATTTTAAAAGGATACTTACTATTTAAGAATTATTATAAAATACAGACAGGAAGAACATAATTTTTAGCCAAAGTAACTTAATTTGGATTTGCAGAATTTGTAAAGCTGTGGTAACCCATGCTGTGTGTTTTCTAATAGGCTAGTGGAAAAACATTTTACATTTGGATTTGGTTCTGAACGCCATGAATGTGTCTCCTAGTTAAATTATTGCTAAGAGTATTTTAAGTAGTATCCACATGCTGARCTGGGAGTAGGATTTCTCCTGGTAGATTTTCCCTAAAATCTGCCTCCTTTCCAGTGCCTCTTCTGATTGAATTGCGCTTAAAACTTTCTCCACAAAGAAGTAAGCCTAAGTTTCATCCAAGTGAGTAAAAGCAGGAATCTTTTCTGCAAGTAATCAAGAGAGAGTGGTGACAACACCACTAGATTGTCAGGAAAGGGTTTTGTCTTGGACTAGCAGCCTGGGCTTGCCAGGTACTGCATGAAGCAGATACGGGTTCCAGAAACAGTAGTTATACACTGAGACAGGGACACCGAAGTGCATCCCACAGCTCCAGGTCCCTAGTCCTCAGCACTTAGGGAATTGTTGGGTTATTCTTGTACTTTACTTCTGGCCTGGTGGGTATACTCAACTTTTTTWAAATCACTTTTATCATGGAATGATGTTTTCATAATGAAAAATACTAATTTTGTAGGAGGTGGCTATGGATTCTTCCCCTCACTGAAAGCTGAAAAACTGAAAAGAAGGCTAGAGACAGAAATCCAGGGTATTTACTCAAAGCTGGAGGAAATCAAACTAAACYCTCAGCTTTGAAACAGGCCTGGCCTGACTACTTGAAAGAAAAGTCCGAATGCTCTTGAAATAGAATGAAAGGGAGTAAAATTTGCAAACYTGTAGTGAGTCTTCACTGCTGACAAGTGATGACCAGTGAATGAGAAGAAGAAGCAACGTTACAATATGAAGTGCACACGTACAGGTGCTGAAGTGCTGCAGTGTCAATAGGCTGGGAGTGGCCCATCCTCTTGGCTTGAGATCTGGGTCTGAGAGGAGAGCTCTGCCCCAGAGCTGTTCACCCAACACACTGCTGTGTATTTGTTACTGGCTGTTAACTCGAGAACACTGAATGTGACGTGTACGAGCAATTGTGTTTGCTGAATAAGCTGTAGGACTGGATCAGCAACGTGGTGTGCCAAGAGATGAGGCTTCGTTGCTCTGCTATGTTTTCTACTTCTGAAAAGCAAGCAGGTATCTTCATGTAAKAGCAGGATCTGGGCTGTACAATGCTCCCAAAAATTTTTTAACAGTAAGAGGTAGCACACATATGCCTTAAAGGCAGTTTTATTATCATCCATATAGTAATGATTTAATTTTGAGTAAATTATGGAACCAAAAATGCMAAAAGTTTTATACTGTTACATGTTAATTTAAATAATGCATTAGAAGCTTACAATAACGATGTTCTGTCATAATCTTGGATTCCTATTTTAAGGTTAGACAGGAACATTCAATGGGAACATTCAACAGATGTGAGAGCTTTTTGTACAAATATTTCCCCCATTTTCCACTGCCCAACCTGAGAGAAAAGTTTTGCTCTCTTTGAAATAACCATTAAAAGTTAATTCTACTTGGCAGAAAAAATGGAAATTGAAGCATCTTTGACAGAAAAAGAAAGGCTTTGGTAACATTAGGGTTACAAACTGAAGTGAGGATGCTGAATGATAGATAGCTCTTTTGTTGAAACAGCGGATTTTTTGGGAATACAGGACACTGAGAGTTTCAGTTTAGTTAATTTTTGAAGCTTGAATTACACAGAGAATTGTGTGATGCAGGATGAATTTGATGTAAGGAACAAGGATAGGCAGGGAAAAAAAAGCATTTCTAGTATTATTTAATAGCTGTAGTGAAGCTAAACACTGTTTTARGAATGGTTTTGTCTTTGTAGACACTAGAACATTTCAGCTCAAGCGAACCTTGAACTTGAGTTCACATTATACCTGTCTGCAYGTTAGCTCATTTTCTAACTAATAATTTTGTACTTTCAGGGCAYAATAAACCAACTCTTAAAACCTAGTGGTAATCAGTAGTCATCAAAACCAGGAAACAACTTGTTCTGGAGACTAACTCACTCTAATTTCCACTTTCCTCCTCCGTCTCTTTACTCTGAGATCACTGGCAATGTAAGTACCAGCCTACAGTGGATGCTTTAATAAACTAAAATTCAGCTTCATGTCCCTAGGCACYCTCTGTAGACTTACATGCCAGCATAAAGAAAATTAACAACTAGGTTTGCTATGTATCACAAAATACTACAGAATCCTGGCATTTTTTAAGTTGTTTTTTTAACTAGATGTATAAATACTTTTTATCATCAGTTTCCTAGGAGCAGCTTCTGTATGAACAGAGAGCTATTGTTCAAGGATCTCCCTGGCACAATTTACTGAGTCAATACTCTGACCTTGCCCATTACTCTCTCTGTTAGACCTGGTATGCTGGTTCCATGCTGGAATTCCAGTTTGAAATGAGATAAAGAACTATATTCATCTCCCTACGTGTTTGTTCACACACAATGCACCTGGATGTGGAGATACTTCTTTGCAAATGTAATTTCTTTGTGTGTGGCAGTGCCTGTTTTAATCTTTTACTAGAGTAAGCTTGGGTCATACTTTTTTTTCTAAGATGAGCAATGTAAACATGTACAGAACATTTTCCTGTAAGCAACTTGTGAGTAAAACCTTGGCTTTGATTAGGTGATAAACACTCCTGAGGTTTGCATGCCAGGCTTGTATCTTAATGTGTGAAAACTAATTATAGACTGAAGGTGAAAAATTAAAATAGTGTCATGTAGAAGTCAGTTATTTTGATTTTGAGAAGTACAGAACTCAAGTCAAATGAAAGATAAAACTGTGGAGGAAAAGCCATTCAGAGAGCTGCAGTGTTCAGAACTGAATGGTGGATCTGGTGCTGACGCCAGTGACTGACAGATTCCAGCAGTAAAAGCTGCCATGGCAGAGCAGTACAGGCAGAGCGCTAAAGCAAGTKGCAGGGAGAGTTGCTAGTCAGGGATATCTGGTATTGTGTAGCATTTTTGTAACCGTACTGGCATGTAGTGATGGAGAGCAAAGATTGCAAGACGAAGAGGAAGGAATAATGGTAATGAAGAGGGTTCATTTTTGCCACATTTGGCTTGAATTCTGAGATACCAAAACAACCAGAATACAATTAGAATTTGGAAATCAAACAAAAATCAGTGTGAATYTGTGACTCAAACCAGATGTGGCCAAATGTGACTGAGGATTGATTCAAGAAAAGAGCAAGAGAAGAAGGTGCAAACAGGAAAAAATATGGACTGAGAAATGATTTGTATAACATGGACTGGAGCAAGAAGGGGGAGGAGGTTAGAGGTAGGTCTACAGTAGAAGTTTCAGGTACTGTCTCAGAAATTARTATGTGGAATAGAGCTTATCACACATCAGGAATAAAGGCAATGAAGAGGACTTGGCATTTTAGAGCATGTTGATGGGGAGGTGACTGGATGGAGGAATTGKAACTGCAAACGCTTTGCATATAGAAACTGGTGCAGTGACCCAGGAGAGGCCAGCCCTGACACACAATCCCCACCGTTTTGGGAGAAGATGGGGAGTAAGGGTAGGAGAAAGAAGGACAGACTCACATATGTGAATGGACAGAAATAGACATCACACTTCAACAGTGAGAATATCTTGGTAGTTTTCCAAAAAAAAAAAAAAAAAAAAAACAAAACCTGTGGTTTCCCCAGCTGATGTGGAAAATGGGAAGCTGAAACTGGTGTGAGTTCAACTGAAAATTAAGCATGTTATTCCTGCAGGGATATAGGACCTCTTCACAGTTTAGTAGTATATAGAGGCATTCAATCTGCTTTAAACTGTKTTCATCAGCTAAACTGCTGAATGCAAGACTGTATATTAAGAGCCTTGCTAATAAAAAAGTATATTTAGTTTATATATTGTGTGCATCTCCTTCCTGTAAGCAGTGTGTACAGATGTTACAAAAAAAAAAGCATCCCAAACCCTCAAACTGCATTACACAAAAATGCAAGAAACAAGATCTAAAGATAAGTTTCTGCTTAGAAGTATTTTTAAGATKAAGAGCATAATGGCGTCAAAAAGGTAGGTATACTTGCAGATCATGGTTGTGGCAGATGAAAGAAACCTTAGATAYGATCTCTGATTTAATGAACTTTTTTTAACCTTCTGAAGAAAATCAGCACCACACAAGTTCTCCCAGCAACTGAACTGACTGTTGAAACCACAGAGCACAAGCTCCTTACTGAAAATGGAGCACGCAGCAAAATTTCTGAACTGCAGAGTGCAAAGTTGATTGCCCTTCCTTGTCCTCACAGCTTTTGCATTACCTATAAAAATGYCTCAACACAKGAGCTTTCCCTCTGTTCTGATTCTCTGATTCTCCCATCCTGCTGGAGRAGAATGTGAATGGGTGCAGRGGGCTTAGCTGCYTACTGGGGTTAGCCTACAACAGTGTTATATAACRGAGGAAATGTGAAGTTAATGCAGGAGCTCCAGCGAAAAGGCACATACTGACATAATTTATTGGATGTTCAGGCACCCAAGACTTGGATCATGTAATCATATCCTTTATCATCTACCTCAAATTTCAGTAATAGAAGGCCAAACCAGTAAGCCAACAAGCATGTTTCCTCTAATGTCTTGATCTGAAAATCCTGACAAAAATAAATGGAAGGAAAACTTCAGAAGTATGAATAGGACTTGTTACTTGGAGTTGCAWTTCAAGCCATGGCTAAGGGGTTTGTATGTCCAAGCTTTTTAATGAAAGTATAACTTCCTATTTAAATTGCAAAAGCTCAGGTGCATTAATGTGCAGGTTTTTCGTCAACTGGAGAGCAGCTGAAACCGGATTACAAACCAAATTATATCACCTACTAGGCACTCTATAACATTGGAATCAGAATTTTCTCAGCTGAAAGGGACCCACAATTCTTAAACACTAAATAAATTTTTTACAAGTATCAGAGCTGATAAATTCAGCTGTCTGGGAAACAGGACAAATCCTGAGCCCTAAATCATAAAATGTGAACAGAAGTGCTCTCAGCTATACCATCAGGGTTGCTTGAGGCCTTAGCAGATTGCAGACTGAGCAGCAAAGGAGTTAGCCTTTACTTATTTGTAGGTCCCTATACATTTCACATTTTGTTGTTTCACCTCAAATTTTTACAACTGTAAACATTTCTGAACAATCTTGTCCATTGATACTCTGCTATTTAAGCTATTTGCTTGAATTTAGTAAAAACAATCAAAAACCTCAGCAGACCACAAGAGCTCTGTTGGACCAGTAGGTCTTYAGCCAGAAAACCAGGAAATTCTCACACTAATTGTAGAAAAACTCAACTGAGGGTGCAAGAGTCACTACATCCCCTCCAGTAAGAATTTTAACTTAGGAACAGTATTTTAAAAGGTATTGGAGAAGTTTTGATGTACCCAGATGCAAGTTGTGATACCAAAACCCTCTCACAGCTCTTGTGGTAATYGGTTGCATTCTGTGTATCGTTCTGGACATTGCTGACCAGCAAGAAGATGCCAAGAGCAACCTGAGCAAACACTGGCTGAGGAATACCAAATATTTTCTGTATTTTGCAGCCACACTGACTTCAGCACATCTGCTATCTTGATGTACACAGATCTTCAGATCCAATGAAGCGGCTTCAAAGTCAGCTCGTCTTGCTTGTATGCTCAGAGCTCTTGACAGACAAAGTAATTTTGTTTCTGTCATTCAATTGCATCAACCAAACTACTTCCTCATATGAGGAAGGAGATCCTCCCTCTTGAAATAGGATGCAATAGAGCTATTGTCCATCTTTTATCTGTGTGTGATGGCTTCACATGTCTGAGCACAAAGTCTGGGAAGTTTTTCTCTCTGTGCTTTCAGGGGAATCTCACAAATTGCAAGTTCTCAGATCATTAAGATGAACTCTCCTAATCCACAAATACACAGTTGTTTCATAGCTTTCCCTGTTAACTGAACTATTTTGAAGGCCATATTCTTTACACAGTGACTGCAAAAAGTAAAAGGCACGAGAGAAAGAAATGGGTCAAATCATTAAAAAACCCAAAAAGGAGTACAACAGCTTTTTAGGACTTTGGCTAGGAAGTAGGTTTTAACAAATGAATATTCAACCACACTGACTTAAAGGTGTAAATAAAAATGTGTTTAAGCAAGAGAAAAAGAAGCTGTTGTTTTCAATTCCAAGATCTTCCGTAATAGTAACAATAGCATAATCTCTACATAATGAACAACAGAGAAGTGGTTCATTATCAATCATATCAGATCAACCGTATCATATCATATCATGATCAAATACTAGTTGCATCTCAGCCTCTCTCAACAGACTTTCAATTCTTAAGATAATACCCTTGAAAATACCTAATTAACAAAGCCTTTCTGAAAAAGAGAAAAAATAGCCAAATGCTAACTTCCTTTTTTTCCCCCCCAAAATAGTACTGATAACCAAACATTAGAAATAGCCTAAAATGAAATCCTAAATACCTACAGTGTTTTACTGAGCATTACTCTGAAGTGAATAATGGAAATGTTTTGAAAATGTGCAATTGTAAGAACCAAGCAGGGAAAGAAACTTTTCTTTTTCTTTAATAAAAACAAGACCTAGAAAACATGTCTTAAAACAACAGATATTTCAAATGGTCATATATAGGAACATCATAGACACTGTAACCAAGAAAACTAAGGAACAGAAAGCAAGTTTTGCTAGAGAAACAGTGTAAATCCAGGTCACAATTTATCTTCTTCTTTTCACATTAGGATCGTATCTGCAACAAAAAATAAAATTTGTCACAAATAARTAAAATAATGATATTCAAAGTTCTTACAGATCTAGATACACAGTATGATGTAAATGGCTTTATTATATATTCGTAACAAGGGAATGGCCAGTGTTCAGTCCTTTCCCTGACTACACTCCTACAATTAATTACAGTTACTACAATTTGACTGAAGTTAGAACCTACATATGAACCAGATATAASCTTTAATAAAATTTTCAGATTTCCTAACTACTTACAACCTTTAAATCTGATGCACAAACAAGCTTCTCAAGCCTTTAATGTCCCAACACTAAGTTCCTTACTGGAAAAGGACACCAAAAAAACCAAAACAGGAGGGAGGGAAAGGGATCCTGTACATCCTGTACGTCAATGTTCATTTGTCCACATACTGTTTTCTMCTCCTACATAAAGCAGATCCTTGCCCTACCTTCCCATTTATACAGTTTCTTATTGACTGTTAGAAATTTAGAGCTACTTTCTGGATCTACTAAATAGTTACCTGACTTACTAAAATACACTTAAGAGTTTGACTCTACTTGACACTGCTATCCCTCGGCCTTCTCCATCTGTGCTTCATCTCCCAAAATCCTATCACTTCTTGGAAATTCTGATGTGTTTTGTATTCATGCATGAATAATTTATGGACACACTGAATGATCAGGCAGTTTTACTTCCAATAATTCTGCTCTCATTCACCAAGACCTTTTGCTTAGACAGAAAAATGWGACAACTTGTGAGCCAAATTATATCACCACATAGCTAGAAAGGTACTAGAAGTCACTGCTGTTGCTATACAATTCAGGCCTTAAGCACTGTAATTACTACACAACTCAAGACTCCAAAAATAAAATGCATACACTTTGAAAGAAATTACCAGAGCAAGCGATGCAATTAACATTGCATTATGGCTAATGCAATAAGATTATCTGAATGGCTCTTAAATTTATTGGTATGTAGTATCCTGTTTGTTTGATAATGATTTGGAAAAAAAACATCCGTCTTCACCATATACATTTTTCTACTTAAATGCATAATTTTTAATATTAGTCAAATTCCATGACAGGTGAGAAGTCAAATACTGGTCACTTGTTTATTAGCATAAAAAAAAACATAGAATGTAACAAATCTTTTGCTATACAAAATGGGGTCCCTATATGAACTCTCAAAACATTTATTTGATTTTAGTGTTATAGCACTTTAACACATTTGTTCTAACGCTTAAATATGTCCTAGTCAGCAAATTCTATGGAAGAGGGAGCAGGGGAGAAGTGGAGAGATAAGCTGATAGGAGTAGGGGATAATACGTGACAGAAAACTCATATTAAACAACAGCAGCTTCAACCCTGTCTGGGACTGGCTACAGAGATGCTGACACAGACAGACATGAACATCTTTTCATGTTATCTCCTCCACCTCACCTCCCCCCATTTTCCATGTTAAATGAAGCCTGGATGGTGTTTGCTTTCCAGAGAAATTGTTGAATCAATTGCTTGACTACATTCTATCCACGGGAATACAAGATATTTTGAAAAGAATAGTCAAAGTAGCCTTTTCAAAATAAAAATTTGTCCAAAAAAGAGTGATGCAAAAAATACACATTTTTCTAAATACAAACATAAAACTCTTACCTAAAGAGATCGTCAGCAAGTGATTCTTCTCTTGCACGTTCGTTCTGCACCTRAGAGATTAAGTTTATTTAATATTTGATTGTTAAGCATAATACAAATGARCAATCTAGAAAAAAGATAGTACAGCAATAACACAGTTTTTCCCAAAGAAGTAAGTTTTTTAAAATATCCATTTAGTGCATATTCACATTAAATAAGTTATTTCACTACTCAAATTTAGCTACTGCTACCAACTAATGAAATGGAATAGTTTGTGAAAGACGTCAGTTTTGGTCAGGAATGTTTTTCTGGTTTTTAAGCACCGTTATAGAAATACAGAAAATTGTATCTGATTATTCATGTATAAAAGGAATTYGAATTGGCATTATCTATACTCAGGGTTTGAAAAAAAATGAGATAAGAAGTGTTGATGCAACTGGATCTCAATCAGGCTGTGGAAATAATATGATTCATCAGCAAGTATTTTTAAGGAAACTGYTGGAAAATGAAAGTGCTGGAGAATTGCCATGATAAAACATTTTTTAGGATTTTTATAAAAAAAGGTGAAGATTTGCACAATAGAAAAAATATTAGATTTACTACATCTCTTCATTATACTCCAASAGAATTTTACTCATTTCTTTCTGTTCAAGAGTAGAATATCAACTGTACTGTAGAACYATTTGAACACAGTTAACCACATAGAAATTCTTTCTAGCTTACTGTGACATTTTTACAAGTCACAAGTGCTTATTTTACTTATCAAAAGAAAAGATTGTTCCCTTTTAGGTTATTGATTTTGCTTTATATAAATATTTCTGATTATATGAGTGTTACATGCAAAATGAATTCAAATAATCAGAAAAAGATGAGTGTTACCACTGACCTCTGACTTTCAGTAACTTCGCTACTCTACACATTCCCACGAGTATGTGTGGATAACTAACTGRCTGAGATTTTATTTAAGAAATAAAATCCTAAAGTATTTTAGTAATGATCACAGGTTGGTATGACCACTTAGACGAGTCAAATTTTTATTTGATCATCTTCAAAAAATAACTTCTTACCTCCATTTCTTGCCTTAACCACTCTTCTAGCTCTGAATTCTTTTTAGCATGGTGAGCAATCAAATCTGATCCTCCAATAATGTGTGGTAGCTGTCCTGCCCCTGGGTAAGCAACCTGTTGGACAATAAATAYTTAAAACTGCAAGCAAGCACAGTKCAAGTAAAAGATCTATTTTAACAAATTCAGAAAGTCTATGCAGATATCACAAAATCAGGCTTTCTTTGAATAACATTCAAAAATCATATTTAAAAGTGATTGATGTTCAAAAGATATTTACAGAAAGCTGTTAACTCCCTCCTTTTACCAAAAGAAACAAACAAAAGTAAATCTGTTAAGTTAAAYATGCTAAATAAATTTTATAGTCCAKTAAAYKGAGTTCAAAATAAAAATTGATAAAAATCARTTTATATTTTATTRTCAGACTGCACAAGCATCTGCACTCCTTCCTTTTACCAAAAGAAATTAACAAAAGTACATCTGATAAGTTAAATATACTAAATAAATTTTATAGTGCATTAAATGGAGTTAAAAAWATWKWKAWAAAAATCAGTTTATATTTTRTTGTCTGCATCTGTTASAAAACGGTGGAAAATATTATCAGAAAATTAAAACATTATTTAAAAATGAGAGCATACTCCCAGGAGGTTGTATTACATGATCACATTCCAAACACAGTATTTTATTGAAATGCATTTCTAGTCATCTCATACGATTTTAATTGTTATTTTTAATAYAAGCTGAAGTGGTACTTTTACAATGAACACAAGAAWCATTCTGAAATGWTCTTCAGGACCCAAGCAAGCMAKCACCTTACTTTTGTATAATATAGAKTTAGTTCTAYACAGAAATCCAAGATTTGTTARTTAAAATGGAAGATTCTGAATCAGTCTATGTTGCATATATATGTCTTTGGAGAAGTGGAATTGCTAGCTTTTGGAGATACAACCAGAACCTATGGTGACCATCCTTTAACTACTTATTCCAAGTAACAGGTTAGAAAAGACAGTAGAAGTATCTAAATAATCTAGCACGAGGYAAGCCTTTRTCAGCCTGGTAMTTCTTCAGTCAATTAAAGAAATATCTGTTCACAGTATAATATGGTATTTAAATTGTTTCTTTCTTTAGTCATTATCAATTTATTAAAAATCTTTAGTTATGTGTTTCTACAAWCTGAAGGCAACGCTTTTTAATATTTTTAAATAGTGCCATCTTGTGACCATTTAAAATATACACTAACCTTTTTGAACATTTTGAAGTTTTTCTTTCCCCCATAGCTGGTATTTCCAGTAACACGACTATTCTGTCTGGGATGGCTGACAACCAGCGAYCTAAACTCTGTCAACAGAAGCTTGCTAGGAAGATTGCTGGAGTCATCTTGCAGGTCGCTGTGGTTCTTATGTGGGAAAAAAAAAAGCAGCAGCATTCACGTGTGTGAACAGACATACAGCATATCTAACAGTATAAACTGTAGAGAAATTATCATGAGCTGAGCAAAATTAGGATTACAAAACAGTGAGGGGAAGCAGCAGCAGTGCTAGGGGCTAAGAAGATGTATGAACTTCTCAACCTCCTTACATACCAGGAATARAGTAAACTTGTTTCTCCTGTATTTAAGTATGTATTTAAATACTCAAAGGAAGACAAAGTTAAACAGCTTCAGCTCAATTCTAGCCTACAGATTTTCAGCCAACTCAAGGGCTGTAGGCTGATTTTGACCAATGAAACAAATTTTTCTTGTATATGAGAATGCTTACATGCCAGCAAGTTTGCATGCACACTTGCCTGGGGCTACATCTGTGTGGATTCAAAAGGAAGTCTGGGTGCAGGACAAGAATTAACATTAAACTACATTCAAGGACAGCCCCAGCCCAGATGCAGTACAGTTGCTTCATAGCAAAGTGTAACTAAATACATAGAGCAAACATACATAGCAAAGGACTAAAGTCCTTTAAGTCTGAGTTGACCCTGCACTTTAGTACACCTGCTCAGGATTCCCTCTTCTTGGGCTGTTTTTTGCCTGTAGGTGAAAAGACTATTCTGCCCTTTGTTGACTGGCTACACACTATAGCTTCAGAATTTTTTAATTTCAGTTTCACTCAGCCTAGTCTCCTTTTCCTCTGCCTCACTGCCACTCCAAGGAATTCTCCCCTCCTTTCTTCCTTCAGCTCACCTACAAGTTWTCTATCTACTGGCAGTCACTGTATATTATATTTATTTTCCCAATGGTCCATCTCTTCCATTATAGTTCTGATCACCTTAGAGCAGACAAGATTACATCCTTGGCAGATCTCTAAGTAGTAATCTAAGAAAAACATCAGTACAAGTATTAACCACAGTGAAGGCTTAACATAATTATTTGTAGTTTCAGTCACCTTAAGTATCCACCCAAATACCATTACAGAAGCACACAGATGAACTACAGGTGCCATTTTCTTCACAGTCTATGTGATGGACTGCACTACTGAAATTTACATATGATTATGTAAATTAAGGAGTACTATCTTCCAAACCTCCTTTACCCTGAAATAGGATCCAAAAATACTATGTTCCTAAAAGCAAAGTTTTGATGTGTTTTAGTAATGCTTCTTAAAGTCTGCTGTTCAAACTTAACAATTAGCTGGCTCCTTACCAAGACTGGCAACTCTTGCTTGATGTTACTTTTAATTTCTGAAGGTAGGACTGATCCAAGTTCCTCTTCCTCCTGTTGGATTAAAAATTATTTTAAACATAAAACTAAAATGAAATGGAAACTCAATTACATTAAATTGTTTTCTGCTCTTTATGGTAGAATAAACATATTCAAATCAATATAAATATTTAGAAGAGTAACTGCCTATACTTTAAATTTTTTTATGGTTTTATGCACACTGTAACAATTGTTGGAGGTTTTTTTTATTAAAAAAAATCATTATTATTTGCTCGCTAGTTTTTTCTTTCTTTCTTATACACTAGGAAGTTTTGTCCATCTGTACAATCTTCAAAGTACTGACAGGTTCTGTAAAAAGCTTTTGAACACAAAAAGATGCATTTTCAATTTGATATTTGAAGTGTACATGTGTGCAGAAAGGACATTTCATTACTAGGACAAGAAAGTATTCTGCAGGTTGATTATATCCTATTGTATAAAACAAGATTTGTATTACATAAATTATTTTCAATGGTTGATAAAACACCAAATCAGCTTTATGCATCCTGTAGGTTTTGAGTCAATTACTCACATTCTTCATCTTGCCAGATACACAAGGTGTACTTACAGAAAATAGTTATCAAATTTGCCTGTGGAGCTTCATCATGAAATCTCCTTCCTAGTCCACTGGAAATATATTTTACATCAATAAAGTAGGTCATTATTAAACTATTAGAAGACTTCTTTTGAGCAAAAATATTTCAATGTGTATCTGCTAAAGTACCAGTTTTGTTGCAGTAAGGTTTTTTTTTCTCCTTCAGAATCCTGACATGAAGTTAGACTAGAAAAACTTTCCAAGCCACAAAAAAATTAAATAGACAATTCCAAGCACCAATTTAGTCTCTCACTCAGTATGGTCAGACCAAATAAAGTACCCACTCCTTGATAGTATAAAAAGCAARAAACAAAATTCTCTAAATTATACGACTTGGCTTTTACAGTTTGCCTGCTAGTAACACACATAAAAAAAGAGCATCATAATGAAATTAAAGWTCACACTTTGCCAGAAGCAAGCTCCACTAAAGTATCAACAAAGCATCAAGCTGGTCTGACCTAAGAATTAGTAATTATCTGGGCATGCTTATGTGGTCCACGGAATCTTGCAAATTCCAGTTAATCATGCATTCAAACTTTCAAACACTTAAACACTGCCTAGACTGTACATGGACTGGATAGTAAGCTTTAATATATGTATTTTAAAGAAACAAAAAATTAACTTGTTCTCTTATTCCTATTGTATTGTTAATAGTCTAGACCTCTCAACATTGTTTTCCTTGACAAATCTGCTTTTCTTTTGTTTCAGCAAAGTGACCACTGTTAACTCAAGGTGTACCATTTTCTTCATATGTCTTAGAAAATTTCCTTAGTGTCAAAAATAAAAAGAGAAAAATAATCACAAAAACACAAGCTGTGTTTTGGCTTTGCTGTTGTTTTTGTTAGTTTTGTTTTAAAATTTCTCATAGAGGAATTTTAATAATCTTTCACATGGTATCAAAAGATTCTAACTTAAAAGATGTTGGACACCACTGTGGTATTCAGCAGAAGAGGACCAGGGATGCTGTTTTACTTCCAGTATATAAAGTAAAAAAAGAAGAAACTTCCACAACACAAGCAGTTTTCAATTCCCAAAGAAAAAAATGCCCAGAAGAATAAAAAACCATTTAGGTAGGTGTAAAAGGGCAATGTTCCCATGTAACAGATGAATCATTTTGAACTAAAAATTGATGTACGAGATTTAAGCAAACGAATTTTACAAAGCCACTTTCTGCACGCAGGCAGCCTCCTCCTAAAAGGAGCTAACTGCATCCTTGTAACAGAATTGCAAATTTCAGGTTTAGGCAAGTGAAAAGAATGTAAAACTTACCAATACTTTATTCTCCTCTCTCTGATTTACATTTACTTCATGAATCCTTCTTCTTTTGGCTTCCAAACATTGAGCTTTTCGTGTGCTTCCTTGAGCTTTCTGGTCATGATCTGCTATTTGATCTTCCCAGTCTATGTCTCCGCTTCCAAACACAATTTCTAGTGCTTCTGTATCTTCAGATAAATCATCTAATTCCTTTCTCTTTTTCGGTGCATGATTTTCACTAGAAGTGGTTTTAGCATCTGTTCTATCACTTGTTAGCTTGACACCTTCCCTTATAAGCTTTATATCCATGTCTTCTACTGCAAAATTTGGGTTATTTTTCTTTTGATGCTGTTTTGCTTCACTGTTGCAGACTGATGAAGCTGTGGATTCAGCACACTTGGTAAAAGGCGACCTTTCCTCCAATTTTGCTAGTTTGGGTACAGATGTTTCTTCTTCTTCAGCTCTTTCCCTTAGCCACAAACAAATTACAAAAGAAAGAAATTATAAGAGAATTTTTGAGTATGATTAGCTGTACCCATAATTTAACAGTTTCTGGGGTTTTAGGAACTGCATTGCGAAATTTAAAGTACCCTTGAGAAAAAGCTTTCCATTCTAGGAATTTGATCTAAAAATTTAAGCAGGTTTAATTAAAAGTACATTGTTGAGTTAAAATTTTTCAGAAACAGTACCAACATACCAATAAGGGAAGTAATATCAAGAACATTTCAACATACCTCTTTCTAGCTACATGAAAGTAATTTGTAATTGAGTTCGACTGGTGACATGAAGCATTCTCACGAGGTTTGCCAGCTTCTGAAAGTTTAGATGGTGACACAGGCTGACTTCTTTGACCTAAGGCRGATGTTCTGTTCTCTCCAGGTACTGATGTCCCTGCATTTACACTGTCACGTGTGCTTGTGCTTTTCTTTACAGCAGTTGTATCCAGGGAAGCCATTTTCCCTTGTCTGTGCATCTGGGAAGTATGCTCTATCTCCATACTAGATTAAAGAGAAAAAAAGCATTAGATGACACACAGGAAGTTACCTGAGATACACCAAGAATACCACATTTTAAAAAGCTGTACCTGTACGTTGAATAAACAATGTGCTAAAAACAAACCATAGGATATGCTATGATCAATATGTTTTTATATTTGAGAAATGGCTTGAAAATTTGTAATTGTTCAGACATCAAGACAGATATGCAGTGTCTACACTTGCATCTGAAAGAGTAATCTAAGCCCTATAGGATGGTTTCTGTAATCTATCACTCAAAAGCAGGAATTATCTCACTACAGACAAGTGACAGCAATTTAGCAAATGCYATTTCTAACACTGTATATCTTTGCCTATGGCAATGATACAGTTCCTCTGCCACAAAAGATTGCTTTATTTGCAAGTATTAGCTTAGAAATGTCCATGAATACTTTACCATGTGTGCCTTTCTGTATCAGCTATATACAACGTGCTGCTATCTGCAGCAGTTGGCATTATGGTTTCATCCACAGCCAGACTCCGGGAAATGGCTCGGCCTCCAACAGCTGATGCAGGAGAACTTTCAGATACAGCTGCAAAATCAGCATGAGAGAAGAATTAGAAGGTTCACATCAAATCTGTATTTCCTGGCACATGGTGTCACATAACACCAGATCAGGTGAGATCTTTGTAAAATGATCTTAAAACAATTTTAATTTTTAAAAAAGCAGATTTATTAATTTTTAAAAAACTGAAGTAAGTCGTTATTAAGGAATATATTCTGAAATTCAGATTTAGTTAAATATTCCACTGATAAGGAAATGGAACTCCAATTAAATAAAAATTAAGCACAATGGGAAATAACGTATCAGTATATACATAATGTACTTAATATATCATGTGGTATATATTTTATGCAAAAAATAAAACACATATCACACAATGTATAGTTTATGCAAACTGTCAGACCACAAAATTCCTTATATTTACTTCTTTATGATGATCTCTAATGTGATTATTGTATCTGGGATGCAACTTTTTCAATTGTAAGCACAGCTTCCTTTGAAAGTCTGATATATGGTCTGTCTACAMAATTTCAGACAAGTTAACTTTTATCCATTGAAATCATTCAGACTGGAAACAAGAATCAGCATTTCTGAGTCATTCAGTCTGCAAGGCCAGAATCTTAAAACTTAATCTGAGAATTAATATTGTGGTATTTTCTAAACTAACAGGACAGAAAATAGATGACACACAAGTTATTCATACAAGAATATCAGTCAACTAAAATATTTTTCAGAGCTCTGCCAGTACTGCATGTATGCCTTTCTCTATTCAAAMATTTTTGTAAGTAATGTTCCTACATGTAAAGACAAAGCCCATAAATTTCTCTTTGATTTTTTAAATAATGGTAGGATTTTCTACCTGATACATTTTGTAGAATGAAACAGAAACTACAAAATAYAATTCTGAARATTKTATAGCAACAAAATATAGAATAACRTGAATAGGCATGAAAACAAAATGATTTGTTTGTCTAATTCTTTTAGTCTCTCAAAGACTTGCATTACTAATGCATTAGCAAATACAAGCTTCAAGTCAAGACTCTGAACATCCACCCCCAAACTACTACTTCAGCAAATGTGGCAATCACGTCTCATTACTTTAACTTCTAACAGAAAGATTAGTTTTAGTTTTGAACAGTGTGAAAGGTGATTGTATTTTCCTAAAGCAAATTCCACTTTGTGCAAAGGAAAAAAAAACAAGCCTTAAATTAATTCCATTCTTATTCTCATGGTTTCTGACATCTATCTTTTACTTTCCTATGAGCCCAGTCTTTTATGAAAAGACAAGAGTAGCATGGAATTCAAACTACCACACACATATGAATTCAGTGATCACTAAAAATACAAACTTCAGAAGATATTTTAAAAGTATCTTTCCTTTCAAGGTCACTGTTCTATGTCTGCATTTTAGGCTACTTTTAGATCTACTTTTTTATTTACATCTAAGAGTCATATAATTTTCATTCCCCTTTACTGTGAGACCATTAAAAACCAATTACCTCCTTGAAGTCACATACATTTTTCATAGGGTGTCACTCCTTTTTAGGGGTCTTGCAAAACAAACCAACTTGAACACCAGTAATAGATGTCTCTACATAAAAAGAAATACTGCCTCTTTGAGGCTKCTTAAGTTACTACCACCCTTCTTCCAATTACCTCTGGAAGCAGGCTGCTTTTGAGGGTTGCAGTATTTTTCCGTAGACATGAAGATAACTGCCAATCCAATTTCTGCCTCTGGAATAGCCCTAAGATTCTTGCTGTTAATATACAAATTTAAAATAAGAAGTTTTTCAGTACAGATTCAAAGACAAATGGGCACAGGCATGGCAACATACAAAATGTTCCATTCCTCTTCCAAAAAACCAGAAGCCCACACTACAGTTTCTCCCAATACAGAAGTCAGTACAATTATCCTTCATTATAGCCATGTCCTATACACATGAATTCCTATTTTTCCTGATGCTGTAGCCACTGCCTACCTCCAGTAAATTGGCCAATACACCTCTCCTTTCCTGATTTTGGGGCATTTAATTAATTATGCTCTACCTCTGATGCAAAAATGTGTGAAGAGACTTGAAAGATCTGACCACATCTTACAAATCAGGGACACACATCTCCTTTCTTCTGTACAACAGCCATGAGAAGAGATTGAGTACTGTCTTCTCTACCTAGCAGGAAAATTTAGGGGAACTAGATTTATGTGTTAAGGATTAAGATTTTAWTTGCTTTAATAAAATGTCTTAATAATAATCCCAACATCTATAATATATGCAGTCTTCCTCTCAAACAAAACCTACCATCAAAACAAGAACTAATTTTCATTAAATAGAAGCCGTTCCTCTAAAACACTGTATACAAATAATTACACAACAATGAACTACATGACCTCAAGGTGCCATGTCATCTCTTTTTGATGGAATACATATATTTAATAAAATATCATAAATTATCTATTTTGCACTCTTTATATTAATTTTAATTTCTTTTAAATAGTAGAAGAAAAACAACTTGCTGTCTGTAATACTAAAGCAGCTTCATAACAATGAATTTTTGTGGAACTGAGTTCTACAAAAAAATAATAAAAGGAAAACAGATACTCCACCAAATCCTCATGGAACTGCCATGTTCTTTCATTCCTGCTTTAGAAGTTTTAGTTACTCTGTTAAATACTCAGAACAAAGAAAAACAACCTCTTTATAAGCAACCTTAAATATGTATGCAAACACCAYGACCAAGTCTCTGCAGAAGTTTTGAAATTACCCTACTGCTGTACAAGAGAACAACACTGCACCTTTCCAAGACAGTCAGAATGGAATCAGTCCAGTTTCTCATTGAGTCAGATCCTGAGAGCTGAGAGTTTGTCAAATCTGCATCAACTACACAAACTTCAGGAGAAAGTAGTAAAGGCATTTCTTTTCTTCCTTCTGTCATCAACTTTACCTCCCCTCCTCCAAGAACGACTGCTGGACTCAGCTTCTTGTGCTAAAAAGAGAATGCAAATAAAAACAAAAATCTTAGTCAGTTTAGAGGTATCAGAACACAGAACTATCACTGTAGTGCTTMTCACTGATGCACTACTGCAGATATATTGTGTTCTGTTTCTTCTCTATATTTTATCTTGCTTAGGCCACTGTACTGTAGGATAAATCCACAGAAATCTTTCTTCCCTGATGAACCCAAATGAGTGYGATTTCAGAGAGAACTAATTTGTGCTTAGTTACCCCTGCAATATTTTTGCAATGCAAGGCCTGATTACCTGCTTGGCAGTTAGAAATACAAAAGTTTTTCCACTGAATATTTTTTCCCTTTCATGATGCTCAGATAAATCCAGTTTTTCAGTGCCAATGGAAGGCTCATCAACTGGAGGATAAAAGCTGCAAGAACAGAAAATGAAAGATTCAGATTCACTTATCGGTACTGACTTATAATCCTTTCTGTCTTAGACTAAAGTTCTGAAGTTAAAATACTGCATTTCTGTTAAAACTACTTACAAAAATAATTTTCAAGAGATTGTCAAGAAGAAACAGAGCCCCGAATTTCTCAACATCAAAGATAAGACCAAGACTTTCTACTTCAGTAACTACRAAAACAACACTTTTCGGAATGCATTTAACCACATTCTTACATCCACATTCTTACCAACCCATCCACATTCTTACTAACAAAACTGACAAATAAGATTGCAAGACCATTCTGCACTTACTCTAAATAGTAAAACTCCACACAAAGTAAGTCATCTTGCTTCCTCTACCTTCCACGTGGGACAGCCACCCCTCATTCTCTTATACTGTGTCAAGAAATTGTGTACCACCACACTCCAGAACAGCCTGTGACAGCAGACAAGTACACTTTTCTTGCTAGTGAGATAGAGAACTGAAGAGATTCACCCTGCAGATTCTCTGTTGTTTTGTCCAATACAGGCAAAGTGAACGGGAGTTTCACTGCGATACATATGAGGCAAAAATAAAACTCTACCTTGAAGCTCTAAATTTTGTCACAGCCTGTGATGTCAGTTCCAGTTAATGATGGCATGCTCACAGCATGAAAAGCGTCTAAAATTAGGGCAYACATCTAACTAATTATCTAACTGATAATTTCAGGATATTTACAGGATCTTGAGCCTCKATATTCACTACTATAGAAGTTCAGACAGAGCAAGGCGAGGCACATGTCAGAAAGGAGATGGTATAAAGTTTATGTACTAATTCTTGTGTTCAGCTTGAAAYTTRTGAATGCTCACAGTGTTTGAGGAAYGTTTTTGTGTTTACAGATGCTCAATTTTTTCAGAAACTTCAATATTTCAGAATTTCATGGAATGTGTTTCTTGCTTAGAATCTGCCAATCTTTCTGTTAAAACTGAATTCTGTTGGTGTATTTCAGCATCTTTTGTTTCCTGCATAGTAGCATGAGAAGGATGTATAAATAGCAGTCAGAATAAAGAGMAGTAGTTCTGTGATCAGCAAACTATATACATAAACAGCTTTTTGGGTACAGATGTGGGGATGGTGCCAGCCACTGGTAGAATAGTTTGAAGACTAAGGCTGGGCAGATGCTAAGCAAACTTCTGGTGCACACCTATGGAAACAGAAACAAAACTGGAGAAGCATTCGCAATGAGCTATAATTGAATGTAGTAAAACATACTTCACAGAACATGACAGTACCTTGGTAGAACAATACAGATGCCAATCTGGAGCAATTGGTAGGAAATACTTCTTAGTTTCTAGATGCTGCTTTACATTGGCAGGGGTTATGTAATATGTCAAATTACTCATGTGTGAGTGGCTTAAAGCTCATTTGTTCTTCAGTTTCAGAAGAAAGGGAGAATCTGAATGAATTGTAATTTTCCCTTCTACTTAAACTTCTGCATTGTTTTCTAAGGATTTAGGAAAACTAAACATTTCCTAACATACATGCATATTTATATGAATGTATATACATAAAGGAAATTTCTCACCTACTTAAATCATGTACATACAATACATACAATACAATTCATACAATAAAAAACCAAGAATCACAATCCCCAGACAAAACACAACTATCTTCCTGTTCAAGGTAAAATGAACAGTAATACGGGCTCAGATGAAATTGTCACATACAATATTTGGATTATTTCACACTTTCTCACATTGAGAAAATAACCAGAGAAGCTCTTCTGCAGTGTTCTGCACTTATTCCAAATTAAGAATTCCCTTCTGAAGTTAATTCAACCATGAGAACAATGAATATTTTATTCTCATTTACTGAAGGCCAATGCACGTTAGTCTCACTTCATCTCTTAACAGATAACTAAAAACCTCTGCTATTACAGGAAATTCAATGGTCAGGCTAACTCTGTTCTGACCAAAGTTTACAGTAAACTCAGTAACTAACTGCACATTGGGAAAATATGCCTACATAACAAAATAAACTTGATGCAATTTCTTTTATAAAAGTATAATTTCGTTTTTACATATCAATTCCCAGAAGTGTCTGAAGCAACATTTAAATACCAGCAAACTAAGTTCCTTTTTAGAGACAGTAACATCTCTAAGCATACAGCCAATTCCAAGAGCTCATTTTATAACTCTAGGATGAGAATATGAAAATTGCGGGAACATTAAAATATTCATCTTATTAAGTGTTATTCCACAAATAAAATTACAGTGAAGCACATATTATGTCAAAAATTATCAGACAGTATAGTTATTTGATAATCTAACTCCAATAAATTTCATTCTGCAACACAGTGAACATGATCTGGCAACTTACCTTTCATGATTTGGCAATTGCTGCCTGGATTGAATAGCTCTGATTAATTCAGAAAAAAACTCTGGTTTTATAATTGGTCGAGCACAAATCAAAGCACATATAGTCTGAAAAGTCAAAAAAATACCGATTTACTGCATGAAAAAAAGTTCAGCTAGAATACAGCTTAAATGAGGATACCTTTTTAAGATCTAAGATGTGGAAAATGTCACAGAAACAATGCTTCTGATTTTTGCGTCTGGGATCGTTTTGCTTCTACCAGCCTAGTTTTTATTTGGTGTCTTGACTAAAGTTATGAAAATATAGAAGGCAACTGATGAAACTCACTGAGTCTCCAAAACTGGCTTTTTTTGTTTTCTYTCCCTTCAGCTTCCTGTTGACATACACATCTTCTAAACTTGGAAAAAGAAGAACTGACTACGATTTTGTAGAGAAAAATCTTGAACAAGGCTAGAATTTAATTGGCATTTGTGGGAAAACTGCAAAGCAATGCTATCAACAGGCAAAAGCTCAACATACCTTAACAGTAACTTTTACTGATACCATTACAAGGTGGGTACAGTCTTTTGTCCATTCATTCACTGCAAGACCCCCAAGCTTCTGGATGGCTTGATTTAAAGCGGTTTTCTGAGCTACATCCAAACAYGAGGAGCAGACAACCAAAGGTTCATACTCCACTCTGCAAAAAACAAGTGAAAGAGAATTACTTAACTTAATTCAACCAATCATTACAATGAACAGGGCTGACTTAACTATGACATTTGTATCGCAGGGAAATCTGAAGGAAAAAAAAAAAGACACATACTGTTACCTAGATAAAGTAAAATCTTCCTGCTTTAAAAYTTCCCAAAGAAAGTAAATACTATTTTTCATTCAGAAAAACTAATGACAATTTGATCTGATGTCTGAAACCTTTCTATGGACTTGTGGGTCTTTCACAGACATCACTTACAATTAGTGCTTCAAGAACAGTGCCAGGTCTGGGAATATCAAAAGAAATTTAAGTGTGTGTCTCCAAAAGCAAAAGGATGCTCAACAGGACAGTTCACCAACAGATTAGTACTTAMAATATACAAGTGTCATGGAATGCAATTTGAAGTAACATTCTCCTATCACTGCCATTATCCTTGACCATAAGCCTTTATACCTAATTTTAGATCTCCCATATCAAATCCAAAACATATAAAATTCCATTATTTCATTTTTAAATTATTTAAATTTCTTTCTACTTTGTAGATTTCCTAGTACAACAGTCATGACGTATCTAGTCTCATGGTATGATTCCTGTATCATGTTTTTTTGTAGAGATTCATCATTGCAGTATCACTTCCAAAGTTATATGACATGCTAAAATACTCTTCTCAAACACTGATTTTTTTTACCTGTTTTTTTTATAATCAGAACACTTACCTAAACTTGCTCTCAAAGACTCCAAAGTTGATTCTGTCACCAGACTGCAAAGATTTTGAAGMACCATTGAGTTTTGCTCCATTAACAAAGGTACCATACTTGGATGTATCTCTTACTGTTAATACAGGGACTGAGAGAGACTGGCTCTGAAAATAAACATAAGTAGGTTTATTAAACATTATAGTTTATCAGAATGAGATAGCTTTATCAGAAACGTGGCTGTCATTGTGAATCAAAGCAATGGATAAATAAGAAGCAGCCCACAAAATACCATCTTAAATAAAGACTTTGGACAATGAGGCTTGATATGTATAATTATTCATCTTCTGCTTTTCATTGTGAAGAAATAAGAGAAAGCGATACAGACTCCACAACCTCTCTGGGCTATCTCTTCCCGTGCTGAGTCACCCTCACAGTAAAGTTCTTCCTCATATTCATGGGGAACTTCCAGTGCTCCAGTTTCTGTCACTGTCTCTTGTCCCCTTATTTGGCACCAMCGAGAAGAGCTTGGAAACATCCTGCTGACACCCTCCCTTCAGATACTGATAGACACTGATGAGGTCCCCTTTCAGTTGTCTCTTCTTGAGGCTGAACAGGCACAGATCCCTCAGTCTTTCCTCACAACTAAGGTGCTCCAGYCCCCTCACCATATTCATCGCTCTCTGCTGGACTCACTCAGTATTTGCAGCATTAAAAGGAGAAATACATTTTATATATTTTATTTTCAASATTACATAAGGTTACATAAATGAAATTTCTGCCAACTGGCTTCAAAACATTTATGAATGTTACAACACTTAGTGACAGTAAATTGCTGATTGCTAATTCTCCTTGGTACATTTTTCTTTTCTGTGCCCAAAGCAAATACAGGATTAATGATGTGAAATGATACAGAAACTAAGTAAAACAACTGCAGTAAAACAACTGAAGGACTTCCCAGACCTAAAGTTTGTACACATAATGAAACTTAAATCTTTAAATTTCTTGCTATGATTATTTTAATACAAACTCCTAGTGACTCTTTGTTCTGGGATAAAAGGAGGCTTGGACCACTAAAAGTATGCCACCAAATTCCTCAACAATGGCAAACAAACCTAATAAAAAAAATCAAGAAAAAAAAAGACTGGTGATCAAGGGTTCTACTCTAAGCATAAAACTGGTGAGAGCAAAACAAGAGTATGCATGGTCATGGCAGACTGAATTACCCCCAGAGTGTATTGATAATGCAGTAAAATGCCAGCTACTTACAGAGCTTRTTTCAGGCTGATCTACAGTCAGAACTGCGTGATTTCGACTGATGGACTGATCATCCTGAATTAAAATTGTGCAGTTTTTGCGTCCAACAACATAYTCTATACCACTTAAAAGCCTATATGGTTCTCCTGAAAATAAACAAGAGACAGAAAAACATAAATTTACAAAAACCACCAAAATATCTGAAGCACTCAGGAGAGACATTGAGAAGTTTGTAGCACATCTGAGTCTCAGCTTTGCCATGCATCATTTATTGTCAGAGCATGATGTTARTAATGCCAAGGTTGTAGGYTTGATCCCYGTATGAGCCATTCACTACAGAGCTGGACTCAATGAYYCTTGTGGRTCCCTTYCAACTCAGAATATTCTGTGACTGARTTYTGTGATTCTKATCASGCTGCTTAGAATTATGCATTTACTTTATAGACAAAACCTCTTTCTTGTTCCCTTGCTCTGTCCATTATAAAACTACACATTTTATGATAAAGCAGTTTCAAAAGTGGTAGCACACTTTTCTGAAGGAAAATATACTTTTACCARTATTTTCTTGAAGATTAAGTGTAACATCTAGAAGAAAAAAAAATCACAATATAAGGTGGGTTTTCTAAAACACTTTAAAAAAAGTACGTTATTTTTTGAGGTTATACACCTAATTCACATAACTGATTACAAGATTCAGAGAAGAATGTCCACCTAATGCACATAAGGAGATCTGCAGTGTAAATCAAACTTAGCAAGWTCAGCCTCTGACCAATGCTTATGCTTCAGTTTATGCTTTGTATTTGTCACTTAGACCCCACAGTGGCTTCCCAGTGAATGGCTTGACTCCTTGTGGTATCTAAAYCCAGGAATTGCTGTGCCCTCACCMRGAGCAAGGCAGCCAGTTCTGGGCATGTGTTTTGGGGGAAGAGGAGTAGTTTGTTCAAGAAATATGAGAAAAGGGGTAGCTGAGAAAATTAGCTGTCTGACAATTAGGAGTTCAAATGAAGTGGATAACACAGAGCCTGAAATGAGGTGATATTGGGCATTCACAGATCACTTCTGGGCAGCAGACAGAGGCTCCATAGTGGCTCCACCACACACACCAACACTGGCTGACTGCAATGAAATGAGGTGTACCAGAAAGATCAGGAGTCCTCATTTCAAATTCAGCACTGTCGATGGAGTTCAGAAATGGCCTGAGCAGCCTGAGAGCATCAGACCATCTTCAGCTGCAGGGGATTATGCTGAGATAAAAGATACTTGATTTATCTGTGTTGAGCACAGAGACTGGCTGATGGGAAAGGTAATGACTGACTGTTACCCACCCATTTGCACAGCCTAGGTAATAAAACAAAGAAAAATGCACAGTCATATCTGCTCATAAAGGGAGAGGGTAAGGGAGTGGGGGAGTAGCATGGTAGCTGACTCCACCTCAAAGGTGTGCTACCACTGGTCAACAGAACCAGAARTGTTTCTTGATGCAAAGGAGCAAATAAAGATTAAATTTTAGTTATCAACCCTGGGCAAACAACTTTCCAAATACAAACTGTACAGAAACAGTTATTCTGAACAGAATGACGAGTGTTTTGATTCACTCAACAGCTCTCTGGGCAGTAAGAGCTAAGTCAGTTTAACTATTTCAAMAGATTAGGGGCTGTTGCCACTAGGAAATAAATCAAACATTCAAAGTTTCCTCCCAGTTAAATAGAGACACGCTGTTGTGTTAGGTCTGTTCCTTATAAACATTTAGGAAGAAATGTACGTATTTTGCGATACCTATTAMTAAAGCTCCTGTGGACAAGGAAACGTGAAGCAAAGTACAAGGACGATTTAGTTTCAAAACTCAGCATTCAAGAAACACCATGAAATTCAACACTTTGGTCCTTGAAACATCAATACAATAGTTAAACATCGTTTCTACGAGACACCTGAGGTTGACGGCTGCCTCAGAGCTCACTCCAGGAATTTCAAAGCAGGACTCTGTAACCTGCACCACCCTAAGACATTCGACAGAGGTTCGAAAATAAGCTCTATTAGATTTAACAGTCGCTGGGGTCTGCAGTGATTCAGGAAAAAACGGAGGTTTCGCCGTGGACGAGGGCCCAGAGCAACRAGGACTAAGATCACCACTGGCCCGAGGCAGCTCGGCCCGAGAAGCACGGACACGCAAACTCGGCTGGAGCGAGCCCTGTGGAAGCCAACAGGCCGGCACCGAAGGCACCGCTCGGGCCGGCGGGCTCCAGCCTCACGCCGCCCCGGGAACCCGCGCAGGCGTCGGTCGGGGCGGGAGCCCGCGGTACCCGGGCCCAGCCTACCGGAGAGGCGGCGGCGTCTGGCGCTCTCTCACCTTTTCCCGAGGCGGGCACCAGCTTCCACATTCCGGAGCTCCGCCCGACACTCCCGGGCGAGGCGGGACGAGACCGGGCCGGTGAGAGAAAACCCCGGGAGCCGACGCTGCTGCCAACACCGCCCGCCGCGATCCCGCGCACAGGGCCGGGCTAAGAGCAGGGAC
>NW_026623373.1:11425-64261 GCF_030028575.1 Malurus melanocephalus | reverse complement strand
TGAGGCGGGGCCGGGCCGGAGCTGAGGCGGGGCCGGGCCGTGGCCGAGGCGCTCTCGCGGGTGTTCTCCCGGCCCAGTCCCAGCCGGTCCCCTCCGGTCCGTGTTAGCGTGGGTCGGGGCTGGCATCCCCGGCCCTGAGTGCAGCTCTGTGCTCCAGATGAGTTGTACCCCTCTGTCCTGCCCATCTCAGTGCGCTAGTATCCCCAACAAAATGCATTGCATGTGGAATAGGAAGTGTTCTAGACATTGATCTCTTAATTGAAAGCGACTTTTGGATAAAAAGAAGAAATAAATAGAATTTTAAATAAAGGAAAGCACCTGGGAGTTCGAAGGCCATTCAGCAGCTTACCAGCGACTTGTCTTATGCTGAGTTTTCTGGAAAGGAAAAGCAGAGGACAGGTATGGGGATGCCATACATGCATACCTGCATTCACACATTTGAGACATGGCTCAAAATACCCATTTCTCCTTGTCCTAGGCAGCTCACAGGRCATCCATCAGGATGTCATATTCCTGATGTCCATGATCATCTGCATCTGGACAGTAAATCTTTTCCTACCAGGCTGTCGGCTTACTTCTCAAGTAGTGAATATCGGTAATTGTTTGCCCCTTAACTCTGCAAAATAGTGAATAGCAAAGTCCACAGCTAAGAAGTTTTTGCATCCTGTGGAAATGGGCTGGGGAAACTCAATATAACATTTTTCTAATAGAAAATACTAATTTAAAACATACAGAAATATTAATATGAGCTGTCCAAAATGTCCTTTCTGTAGAATCATCATCTGTTTAATCTCCAGGTGTTATGAGTTCCCCAACTGCTCACTTAGATATCTTTTTATATTTTCCTTCCTATGCTTCTAAGATAAAYGGTCACAGTCTCCATAATTTCTTTTCTTCTGAGTATTGTCCATCTTCTTTGCTTGCTTTTTTTTCAGCACTCATAATTTTTTCATTTCAATTTTGAGCTAAGGTGACCAGGAATATACAGCATATCTTAAATGAGACTATTTCTCTGCTTTATRTAACTGTAAATATAAATCATATAAATCTCTTTATAAGGTTTATATTGTAAATTTTCTTGCATTTATCCAATTTTATTTTTCTGGTATTGTGGTTTCCCATTTATCTACCTTACAGACTTTGTGTGGACTCGTAGTCTCTTTTGATTCTGACTGACCTAGCTGTCTGTCCTTTAATATTTGTTGGTTTTCTACTTGTTCCCTTTTTCAGTTCAGAAATGAATGATTCATCTCAGCCTCTGAAACTTAGAGACTATTAGAACAGTAACAGTATCTAARCAGAATATGGAGATATTCCATCATTAAACTTTTGCTCTTAACAGAAATTTACATGTGCATTATGTCCATGCTTTATTCCTGACACAGGATATTTTTGTCTTAATAATCTTTTGTATCAAAACTCTCATGGAGTATTTTTAAACTTTATCATCAGGTGCTATGCATTTCTTTTGACAAGGTCGTTTGAGTGGCAGAAACAGCATTGGCATGCAAGGTATGATGAGGAYTCAGGTTGTGCTCTGTGCAATGCCACCTGGCTAAATGCTTGAAAGAAAAATTATRCCTGCCAGCTCTTATATATTCATTATCTCTTAGGCATTTCTATAAGAGATGATTAAGACATCATTACCTTTTCAGAAGACTAGCTCTAGACAGTTTCGGATCTTTTCACCCTTTCTAGAAGTTTAATTTTTTAATTACTTTTTCTCACACAGATATTACATTTACAGTCTTAGAATTTCTCATGCTATCTTGGACGATTTAAAAAAAAAAAAAAAACCAACAAAAAACCCCAGATATTTTCTGCACTTTAAACCTCCTGACATACCTTAAACGAGAGGTTGAATGCTTCAATATTTCAGTTAGGTGGCTTTTAAACTCCCCCCCCAAGTTTGTAAATATGCATCAACCAAACTGAAGGATTTATAAAGGGGATTAGTAGGCTATTAAACCAATTAATTTTCCTTGTAAAAGTGGGTAAAATGTATCTGCCTTCAATAAAATGTTTAGATTTTATGGCATTAAAGTGTTATTGCAGTTTTAAAAGTTTGTCTGCCCTCTAGTCTTGGAGACCACTTTCTTCATATTACTAAAAAATAACAAGTCTGAGCTAGRTATTGCACCTCAAATGAAAGCTGCTGGAAAACATTTTCTGAAATTTAGTCCAGTCATATAATCTTGTTCTCTTTCACCATAGAAATACAATTATTCTTTCAGAGGTAGCTGTTTGGCATATTTGTCTTTTCCAATGCRTAGTTTCTAGTTTGTTTCCTCTTGCTAACATTGTTCCAGTGAAGCTTGCTAAATTCTTCAGTAGTATTTGGCAATGTAAAAGCTTCTCTTGAACTATATTCACTCTGTTTCTCCAACTTTTTTTTTCTTTTTTTTATGGTTTATTTCTTGGGTTTCTTTGCTTGTTTGTTGTTGTTTTGTTTTTCTGTTCAGTGATTACAGACCTCTTGAGACTCAGTGTGTTTGAAWTAACTGATTGTAATGGAATGTTATTCTGTAAATTTTAGAGCAACTTTCTAGCACCTACCAGATATTCCCCAGGCTGCTTTAATGATAAACGTGGTAACTACTGCCCAGGCGTGTGGCACTATTGCTTCAAAGCCTGCCAGTGTACAGAACTTGCAAAAATGTTATCTACTCTAGAGCTTACTGTACCMACAGAACATCAACAATTTTTTTTTTCTAAATGTTGAACATTTAGACAAAATGGCTATTTGGCCATTTTTTTTTATACAGGGCAATGATGACTAAGCTGTAGGATTTTAATTCTAATTCTTCTGAACTCCCACAGTGGTGTATAGTCAGTTCACCTGGAATTCTTAATTCAAAAATCCGTAATATACACCCACTGATAGATTTGTTGTCTTTCATGCCAAGTTTTCTAGCTGCATTCATCAAGTGTGGTGTCCTCGCCTCAAAACCTGCAGCTTTATTAAATCTGTGRGTTCTTATAGCTCTTGTGAGCAGATATGACTGTGCATTTTTCTTTGTTTTATTACCAAGGCTGTACAAATGGGTGGGTAWCAGTCAGTCATTACCTTTCCCTTCAGCCAGTCTCTGTGCTCAACACAGATAAATCAAGTATCTTGTTATCTCAGGATAATCCCCTGCAGCTGAAGATGCTCACAGGCTGCTCAGGCCATTTCTGAACTCTATCGACAGTGCTGAATTTGAAATGAGGACTCCTGATCTTTCTGGTACCCCTCATTTCATTGCAGTCAGCCAGTGTTGGTGTGTGTGGTGGAGCCACYATGGAGCCTCTGTCTGCTGCCCAGAAGTGATCTGTGAATGCCCAATATCACCTCATTTCAGGCTCTGTGTTATCCACTCCATTTGAACTCCTAATTGTCAGACAGCTAATTTTCTCAGCCACCCCTTTTCTCATATTTCTTGAACAAACTACTCCTCTTCCCCCAAAACACATGCCCAGAACTGGCTGCCTTGCTCTGGGTAAAGGGCATGGCAGTTCCTGGATTTAGATACCACAAGGAGTCAAGCAAACTTACAACCAAACAAAAACACCAATCCCCCCACCAAAGTATTTGGTATCCTTTAAATAGCATTGAGTAAATCACTTGAAATAATGAAATTCCAACCCGGTGAAGCAGATAAATTGAACCAAGTGTGCTCCAATCCTCACAGTTGGAACTGGAGGYACCAGGGTGGTGGCAGAGGCCAAGGAGGTGTCCCTGTGTTGTCCCAAAATAGGCTCATTCACCYGGTGTGCAAGAGGCCAATCCACATTTGATTTATTTACAGTTCTGTGCAGGAAGACTTGTTGGGTGACAAATCCACAAAGCCAGCACGAGGACTACCAAAACTTTTCACTGTTTAAGCATTTTAGCAAGCAAGGGCATTCCTGTCCACTGGCTACCAGTTACCTAGTTCAGTTATTAATTAGTATTCTATCTTCTATTGCTTAATGATGTTCTCACTTCTCATGCTGTTTAGCCTATATGCTCAGTCTTTCACTCCTTTTGGGTCTGTGGGCAATCTCCCCCTGCCAGAATTACTTTTTACTCAGTCAGGGCTGACTTGAGCAAAGTTGCTGAGTTGTCTTTATTARTTTTATCCTTGTCTTGCGGATTCTGCCAAATGCCCTTGTGGCCCGTAAATTCTGCATTCTTTGTGTCCACTGTCGGTGGTACATCCTTCCCAAGTTTTGTGTTAATCTTCCTCTAGGTCTGAGATCATTGAAACATGTTGAGCCCTAAACCTCAACAAGGCAGTTCTATCGACAAGTAATTTGTCTTTTCAAAGGAGCTTGTTTGCTCCTTTCTTGTTGATTAGGCTTGAAAGCATACAAAGATCAAACATCAAAGGCCAAACATCAAAAAACGTCCTTTCTTCGAAGATTTTTATATAATCTACATTTTGCAACGCCTGGGGCGGGAGCTGTCCCGACCCCGCGGCGGTGTCACTGTCCGCTCGGTGCCGCCCGGCGGCCGCAGCGCCTCCCCCGCGGAGCAGGCGCAGAGCTCGGCGGGGGAAGATGGCGGCGGCGGTGCTGTGGCGGTGCGGGGTGCGCGGCCGCTGTGTGTCCGGCGCCGGGCGGGTAAGGCGCTCCCTGCGCTGCCGGGGCTGAGGGCTGAGGGCGGACGGCCTCCGCCACCTCCTGCCCCGCCGCCCCGGCTCTGCCCGGGCGCCGCTGTACCGTCAGAGGGAGGGCGCGGCGGGTGTCCGCGGCTCCGGCTGCCAGGGTTGGGGAGGCAGCCAGGAAAGGGACASCGCTCGGTTCTCCCCAGCTCCCGGCGCTGTCCGCCGCGGAGCCCCCGCAGAGGTGCGGGCTGAGGTCCCGGGACACGGCCTCCTGCCCCMGCGCCGGGCGCTGCCGTGTCTCCCACTTGGGCGGTGTCGCCCTTTGGCCCCGATAGCACAGCTGTGCGGGGCCATTTAGGTACATGGCTTGAATGCTGCTGTCCAAGCAGTGGCGTGACTGACYTATGACCGRGTTGAKCTTAYTGCAGCTTTCCAGTACCTGAAGGGAGCSTACAAGAAATCTRGAGATKAACTTYTTGCAAGGSCTTGTARTGATRRGACAAGAGGAATGGATTCAGACTGAAAGAGAGTAGGTTTAGATTAGATAKGGACGCGTTACCCAGAGAAGCTGTGRAARCCSCATCCCTGGAAGTGTTCAAGGCCAGGTTGGATGGAACTCTGAGCAACCCGTTCTAGTGGAAGGTGTCCCTGWCCATGGCAGGGGGGTTGGAATGAGATGATCTTTAGGATCCTTYCCAATCCAAACTATTCWATGATTCTGTCACTGTGGGTGTTGCTGGAGGCCWTTTCTTGTGAGTTTTCCCCGAGCACGGTGCTTCTCGCCAGTGACTGCTTGTGTGTTTCTGAGACKCCTTTCTGCACTAATTTCACAATCACTTCCACCCCCTGGCTGAGACTTGTTTTTTGGTTTGTCAGTGATTTAGATGTTTGTTGTTCGATTGSGGTTTTTTAAAGCTGTTTACTGGCTTCTTTGTATCTCTGTTTACACCTGAGATTTAATTTAAAACCTCAGCCTTAAGTAGTGGAATGATTAAATTGCACGGATGCTGTCATAGAAGTCTCTTGTGCGAGCCAGTAAGGAGACGGTAAGTCTGAAWAAAAGATTGCTCAATTATACCAACTTTACTGGCTGGATATCATTACAGTACTTTATTAGTCTTGGTGCAGCCTTCTACTTTCCTCTACTATGGCATGTCCTGCTATTCCTACCTCGAGCAGAAGGAAAGCTGCTTGTAATTTTTCTTTCATGGAGAGCAAGAAGACTGTGCTGTGTCTGTCATTAAACAGAGCACCTGATCAGAGAGTCTCATTACTCAGTAGAGGTTATCTCCGTATCCTGAAGGAAGGTGGCGTCCAAATGTCCTCTTGATTTGCAATCTGYGCCGTGAGCTGAAATTCTCCAGAGRGAGCTTTTCTCCTGAAGAGAGATTAGTAGAGGACTACTGAGCAAGTCCCAAAAGAGAACTTWCATGTTCCCCTTTCCTGGATGCTTAATCGTATTCTGGTATGCTGTGAAAGCATGCAAATTTTATTTTCACTGGCAGAATTAAAAAACAGCTTGTTTTTTGGGTTTTGYAAGTGGTTAAGGACAGATCTGTTCAGAAGAATTGTATTATTTCAGAAAAAATGTGATGTTCCTCAGATTTTCTATTTGATCAGCTTGTGTTCCTTAGAACCACCTTTAGTGTTTCTTTTTTTTTCTTTTTTCTTTTTTTTTTCTTTGCGAGAAGCTCTTGTACATCACAAGAGTCCACGTTCCAAAAAGAGTTGATAAAGTGCATATTTCTGTGTGAGTTGCTTGTACTGCTTTACTTTTGTGATCATTTTAGCTTTAATATAACCTTTGCACTCTGATTTTTGTTCTGTCTAGTGTCCACAACTCTTTGCTTCTAGTTTTTCTCAGAACATTCTGAGTTGGAAGGGACCCACAAGGATCATCGAGTCCAGCTCCTAAGTGAATGTCCCATACAGGGATTGAGCCTGTGACCCTGGTGATATTAGCACCATGCTTTAAGCTGTATTACATTGTCAGTGTAATTCCATGATCGTTCTCTCTTTTTTTCACTTGAATTACTTATGCAAATGTATTACCACAGAGAAAGATTCATTTGCACACCTCTGCAGGCCAAATTTAGTCTCTGTGAAACCCCCAATGCATTGTACCTGTGCAATGTGCAGATTAATCATCTACCAYTAAAAACATCTCTTAATTTTAGTGTTCAAAATGTGAATTAGTAAACAGAAAAATAAGTTCTAGTATTTTTACTGTTTTAAAACTACCTTTCTTCTTCATGTCAGTCTGTTGAACAATTGCTTGGTTTTATTAGCAGTATCATACAAGAGTAACCATTCAGTCTTCCACAAAATTGTATTAGATTTTTTTTTGTATTAAAATAAACACATTAAAGGCTCAAGTACCAGTTAAAATCAGAGCAAATAAGTATAACTTACAGTCTTCTAATTTTTCTGCATATCAAAAATAAAGCAAATCTGGTTTTGTCATACTTAAAAGCATTTGCAGCTTCAGGTTAAGGTAACTTTTGTACTTTAAATAATAAGGGAATTTCTCAATTATTTCTGTAATGCTGCTCGTCCAAGGCATTTAATTCGGTATTTAGATTAGGTCTTAAGTTAGTTTGGTATATTAGGATGCTGKAAATATCTTGTTGTCTGTTTTTGGWRTGACTTKCTTKGTGACAAATTTCTCATTACATTGCTGGGATATTTTCTTATTAGCATAGTTTGCTGGATGTAATGCTGAATTTTCTTTTTCCATGTGTGTTTTAAGACATGTTCCATGTTTAAGACGTGTCTTTTTGCTGGGACCAATCTTTCAGAGGCTGATTTGCTGTAGGTGGTATTTCTGCTGGGACAGAGTGTGATGTTGATAGCCTTACCTTGCCCAGTTTTGTCTGGGAGATAGCACTGGCTTCCTCAGTAGGGCAGGTCTTGTGGATTTTGRTTCTGTCCTGTTCTCCAGTAAAGAAGGAGATTTAGTTGGGTGCAGTAGTAAAGGATCAAAATCTTGAATCTCTTACTGAAGGTTTTTAATTACGTACATATGTATCCTCAAAATCACATGGATTTGTTTATGCATAAAATACAGTGCATATATGAATCTGAAGCCCAAGTCCTGCTGTAGTTAGTTGGCAATGGTTTTCCAAATGCTTTGAAAAGAAAAGTGATAGATACAAAAAATGCACAAAGTAGCAAGAATCATGATTGAAATACTTTTTCAGTAGTTCTCCAGTTGCAATAGAATATCTAAAAATAGCTCAAGTGCTTTCCTAGCGCTAGCATTTAAGTAACAACCTATGTGTGTTGCCATAATGTAATCTAGGCATTCTCATATTCAAATATATTTACTTATAATAAAGCAGTTGTGATTGTTACCTCTACTGTCATTGGAGAATCTGATCTTGCATAATAGTCCTGCATACAGAAAGGAGAAAAATTCTAACTTTTCTTTTTTTTTTCTTTCAGTTTTTCAGCCGTGGGCCAAATGTGCTGCATCAAGACAGCAGTGCACCCCAAGCTGCGTTCTTCTCACCTCTTCAAAAAGTGATGTTGCCACCAAATAGCTTCCAAGGGAAAGTGGCCTTTATAACTGGTGGAGGTACTGGGCTTGGCAAAGGGATGACAACAACTTTGTCCAATTTAGGTGCCAAGTGTGTTATAGCAAGCCGGTAAATATTAATGAAGATGTTTTAGAACTTTCATTTAGTACTGACTGCTCAATCGATCTGTTTTCTTCTTTTTAAATCAGAAAAATTCAGTTTATTTGGTTGCAGTACACTTTCAAATTATAATGTCATTTTGTGGATTCTAGAAACTTGCAGATTTATCTGTTTAATGTTATAAAAATGTTATATAAATGTTTAATGGTATAAAAATCAGTAGGAAGAAATAAACTAAACACATTTTCATGAAATTYGGCAGCAAAAGAAATTACTTCAGATGTTAGGCATAAATTCAACRAAAACACTAAAGAGAAAAGAATTGCAGTGGGCATTGAAGATYATTAATATGTTATTACAGGTGTTCTTTGTACACATTTGAATTTCAGTAAAGAATTAAATCTGTTCCTCTTSTGACTTTCAACAAAAGCTCTGATTTTCCCTTAATGATGATCTTTGGACAGCTGTCTTAACTAATGTAGTAACTAATGTAGTAAAGTCTAGAAGCACTTCAAAAGCTATACTAGAAATTCACTAGAAAAACAATGTCATTTTCAATAAAAAAAAAAGAAATGTGGTGATATTCATCCAAAAAATGTTTCTTCATTTTGAGTGTGAATACGTGTCTCTAATTAATGCTAGTAAAACAGTGGCTAAAAGTAAGTTGATTATGGTCATGTGCTTTTTTCTGGCTTGTCACATGTGATTAGCTTTAGAGTCTTCTTCCACTGTCACGTCTGAGTTGCTTTAAAGTAGCATTAACCATGAATTACTTGAAGTTTTCTTTCAAAAAGTTAGTGGTTAAATGTAGTTGTAWAGCTCAGTTTTCATGAAAATCAGCAACATGCCTGTGCTGATTTTAAAGTTTTCATTGATATTTGGTCAGAAAAAAATAGATATTTTAGTAATCTGAATTGTAATTGCATTTAACTGACATAAAGGATTTGAATACTTATTTCCAGGAAGCTGGATGTTTTGAAAGGAACAGCAGATGAAATTTCTTCTAAAACAGGGAATAAGGTAAATTTTTGCATAATTGTGAATATGTTATATATTATACTCTACATTTTATTGGACTTTTTTTTCTTTGCATTTATGTGCTTCTATGGACTTGTTTAATTTATGAGTGTTATAATTTTTAAGTCTTACAACTGCCTTTCCATTATTCTTTAGGTTCATGCCATCCAGTGTGATGTGAGAGATCCAGTTTCAGTTAAGAATGCTGTTGCTGAAACAATCCAAGTGGCAGGACATCCTGATGTAAGTCCTAGGGAAAGGAAAGAACTCATTCTTCATTACTGAAAATACTTAGCTTAGTAGGTCTGAGGAAAGTTACTAAGAGAGACAGTTAATATAATCTAAAAAGACATTAAAACAATGGCATTACTTGAAGGTAAAGCTAACATTCATAGTTAAACTGGTTACTCTGTTTCTGTGCTACTTAAAATATTTGGTGGCCAAATAAGCAAAATGTTTTTGTCCTTACTCTGAGGACTAACATCATCTTTTAAATAGTGGGACAGTTCTGAAGGGGTTCTTTGAATTAAGTRAACAGAATATTGCCCTTAAATCCTTCTGAAAAAGTGACTTACACCACCACCACACTTACAATTCAGTGTTTACTGAATTTCATCTCTTGCTTATTAACACAATGCCTCACAAATTAGGAATGGAAGTAATCATGAATGTCTTCTTTGGTTCTTGCTTAGCTTATTAATATACACAAAGGAGGTTTTAATTTGAAGATTAACRTCTCATAAAATCAAGAAAAAGTCTTCAATCAAGCCAGGCATTGCTGTTTAACAGTTTAGCACAAAACAACAGAGCTCTTTACATCAGATTGTGAGGAGGGTGATGTGGTGGAGTCTGAAGGATGAAGTAACCAAATTCTGATTTGATTGGTCGGTAACAACTTGGATTCTGCTACCTGATAGAAAATGTGATGATGTAGCATTGACGTAAAGGACAATCACATTTAAAATTGTTTACTGTAATTTTAAAACTGTTGTATGTGTATTGTAGACAATTTGCACTTACCAGGGGCTTCCTACAAATGTGGTGAGARCCTACTGAATTTTAAATGTTGTAAGWAGTGGAGCAATTGTATGCTATATAGCTGTATAGCTGTATGCTATGGCAGTGCTAGAAATAAGGCAACTCACTGTCCTGGTTTGTAGACAAGRTTCTCTGGATATTATTTTGACTATTAATAATGCAGTTTTTAGCCAAAGTCAAAATCACGATCTTCAGGTTTTAAGTGTGTGCAGAGAGGGAGGAGATTTTTTCCTGTATAGTACACTTTTAGAACACGAGTAATTTTCTGAATAAATGCTTCCCATGACTTGTTCTTTACAAGCATTTATCTTCACTTTAATTTCACATATTTTATGTATTTAAGATAGACTGCAGAGTAAATTGAATATTCAGTTCCTTTTGTCCAGTTTTTCTCTTAGTTGCAGACATGAGATACCCAGGATTCATAAATTTGTATCACTCACTGCCACCCTGCATGTGAGGTGAGGTCTCAAAGACAGAAGTTAATGGCAGCAACTTGAAAGTCCTTCAGGCTTTGTTTCGTTCATTCCATTCCCAAGAGTGTTACTCCCAATTAGAAAGCAATCGTTCTTTTGTCACGGATTATTGTCATGGAGTGTTGTTATGGCTTATTGTCATGGGTTACATACCTCAAAGATTGTATTGTGCAGTCCTTAGTTCACTGTTTTATATTGTGTTTTTCCAGTATTTATTCAGTGATTCAAGTAACCTCCCCAGTATCTCAACATGTTTGGACTTTTTTTGTCTTCARATTTGAGGGAGGATGCACTTGAGACCCTATGGAAAACAGTGACTTAAGTCACTCTCTGCATTTTACAGTTCCTCAGTACTACACTAGGAAGTTTGGAAACACAGCACATTTTCTGTTACTGATACTGTATCTATGCTGCAGAAGTTAAAATTTCTGATGGATTATTCTCTCTCTTGTCCTACTCCTGTACCTCACTTGATGAGGCAATTTTTGTTTTTGTCTCTGGAAACTGAAAAGCTTTTGTCTCAGGAAAAGTTATTTTTAGTTAACTCTTTTCCTTCATATGTTTCAGGTTGTGATTAACAATGCAGCTGGAAACTTTATTTCCCCTTCTGAACGACTTTCTGCTAACGCCTGGAAAACAATAACTGATATTGTACTTAATGGTACTGCTTTTGTAACTCTGGAAATTGGAAAGGAACTCATTAAAGCACAAAAAGGTATCTTAAGCATTGTGACATATTATGACTTGCTTTCCTTGCCTTACTATTATTATAGCCAGTTTTGGGAGTTTGAAGAGAAATACAATTTTTAACATTCCTCTGTAAAGGAACTTAGTTTTCAGTGAAAGCTGTACTTAAGTATCACACAGTAAATCTGGCTAACAGTTATTTCATTATAACATCAGGCCTTGCTTGGATCCAGAGGCCAACTGAGGTTGAATATAAAAATTTGATTGCAGAGTTCCAGTTTTAAAACATTTTTAAAATAAAAAAATTAAGTCTTTCTGTTAAAAAGAAAAAAAGCTGTCATTTCTTCTGTATTTTCTCTGTATATGTTAATTTCATTGACCTGAACAAGGGATATTTATTTAAATAAACAAGTCAGGATATCCCTGAATTTTCCTCCTGCAGTAAAATAAAATACTCAGCTGTGCTATTTGATGAATAGTACAAGAGAGAATTACCTTTGAGATAATTTGAAAAAGAATTTTGAAATTGAAATCAGATCTTATTGTTCCAGGTGCAAATATCTTAGAGCAGTCTGTGAGGATACTATGARTCTGGCAGTTTCTAGAACACTGGGGTGTCCTTTAGGTCTGCAGCATGACCTACATTAAGTSTAATGTAAATAATAAAAGTTCTCTGCTTTTAAGCTGCAAATTTGTGCTGGGTATTTTAAAGGAATTTGTAATCTGCTAGCGTGTTCTGTATTTTTATAAAGTGAAAGAAGTTAATTGGTTGGTTATTGTCCATTTTATGAATATAAAATTATGGGCTTTAGACAAAAGAGTTGTGTGTGAGCTGAGTGKCAGAATATCAGAGCTGTAAATTTTTCCATTACTGCTTCTGTTCGCCTAGCTTGCCTCTATTTAACTTGTATTTTAAAGAATCAGTGGTTTAATTCTACAAAAGGTATGACTAACAACCATCTCTAGATAACTGCAGAGTTGTTCTGTGTGTTGATTTTTCCTTTTAAAGTCTCTCAGTGTAGAGTCCTTTTTTATAAACAGGTCCCATGGTTTCTGGATATCTGCTGGTATTTCAGTCATGCTTCTCTTTAGTTTCTCGTGTGTAGTATCACTGTAATTTTTTACCTGAGTCAGTGCTTACATACAATCTACCAGTAGTGTATATTGTTTTAGAAATATCCCCATGGCAGCTATTCTAATTAAATAATTTTAAAAATACAGTAAGTAGAACAGTTATTTTAGTTGCTATGACATAAGCAGTGAACTATCATCTCTTGTCCTTCATTTACCAGCTACAATAAACTCATGACAGTCATTGATCAGACAATCAGAATTTGCAGGATTCTATAAAAAAAAGATTTTATAAGCAGTTGCAGTTTCTGTTATTTTCCAGAATGTTTTTTGCTAAATCTGTTATAAAATATAAAGCATATAAAAGAAAGTAGTTATTTGTAATAGAGTTTGTTGTTATAATRAGAATAGGCTTTACTGCAGAAAAAGCTTCTGAAAATTTCTTAAGAATCTTTGTATTTCTGCTTAAACTTTAGCTAAAGTCCTCAACTGTTATTTTCAGATTATGCCAAACCTAACAGTTAATTGTAATTTTTTTTCCTTGCTTTTTTTTTTTTGTTTGTTTGTATTTGGTTTTTTTTTTTTTTTTTTTTTTTTTGGTTTTGTTTTTGTTTGTTTTTTTAATGTGTGTATAGTTTTGGGGTGTTTTGTTTTTTTTTCTTGTTGGTTTGTTGGCTTTTTGATTTTGTTTTGTTTGTGGTTGGTTAGTTGTGTGTTTTCTTGTTTTCACTCAGGAATTGATGCATTTAGGGCAAAACACACAGATAGTGGCAACTAGGCTAGGGCAGCTTCTGAAAAAAACACACTAAGATCTTTGGCCTTCATTTAGACTGAATAATGCATTAAGTTCATTATTAGTAGAAGTCTGAAGGCTTAGATCTTCGGAGCCTAARTCAATAGCTATTTGCACTTACCCGGAACAACTCTTGACAGTCATGCAAAAGAGGGAACTGAAATAAAAAGACTTGAAAAGAAAGTTTCAAAGACCATATTTCTAAAACGCCTTTTCACTAATCAGATTGAAATGCCATCCCTAAAACTTGAGCTGCAAACTTCTCTACCATTTAGCTTGCTTTCACCTTACTTTCAGAGTTTGATCTTAATGGACTTTTTGCTTGTTTGGTGTGGATTGTTTTTTAAGTGTTTTTACAACTTCTAGGAGCTGCATTCCTGGCTATTACAACAGTTTATGCAGAGAGTGGTTCAGCATTTGTGTTGCCAAGTGCATCTGCCAAAGCTGGTGTAGAAGCAATGAGCAAGTGAGTAATACAGCAAAATGCACACTTTCATTTTCACATCCTTGAGATGGGGTAATTGGTCTGTAAAAATGGAACTAGTTGTACAGTCCACCTATTCCACTCTAGCACGAGAATTTGATCCRGGCTCCAGTGTCCTACCAAGAAAATAGTATGCTGACAGCTTCTTACAGAGGGAATTATTAACTATTACTGGTTTTATCAGAAGACCAAGATAAGGACAAGCTGAATTATTTTGGCAATTGCAAGTTTCAAAGTTARTTTTACAGAGTTTTGATAATCAGATTCTCTTGCATTCTCATGGGTGAACCAGCATGTAAAGACAGTTATKAGGGGAACTGTTTGAGACCTTGCATGCCTTCCACATTCTTCTGTCTGAGGAAAAGATGTGCTTGTTGTTTGGGTGCAGTATACTGTAGCTTCAGCTCTGTTTAGAGTCATCAACAAACTTTTTTCCTATCAGTGTTTAAAATGAAGGTCTGCAGCTCTACTCAGTTCAGTGCAGTACCAGGTTGATGTATCCATGTTACTCAGCAAACAAAAGGATTTGTCCCATTTTTAACTTAAGGTTARTTCTTTGTAGTGCATAGATCTTCTTCTGCATTTCAGCAGAAAGACTTGAATAGCTTGGCAGCCTTTTAGTAACTAGAATTCTTTATCTGGAAAAAAATGAGGGTCTGAGTAATGGTCTTAATTTTTGTTCTACAGAGCTGTAACGGAAATGTGTACTTTTCAGAGACTTTATGACTCAGCCAATTCATTCACCATAGTAGATCCGAAGTACTCGTTATGCAGAGAAAATGTCATAAAGCAAAATTATTCTAGTGGTCCAATTTTAGAATGTATCCTCTGTTTTGTGTTATTTCAAAACATGTGATGTGAGAGCTAAGCTGCAAATGTTAGAAATGTATACTTGTGGGATAGCCTAAATTGCCAGAGAAAGATGATGGCCTAACAGTTGTTTGTTAAGGAATTCAGGTGCCAACACCATCCGTGATTTGCAGGGGAGAAAGAATTGTTCCTTTATGCTGCCTTATCTATGATTCATCTATTAAATCAATATTCCTCTGTTTGTGAAGGTTTTTTTGCTTCTCTGAAATTATTTTATTAAGCACAAAAAACCCCTTAAATAGAAACGTCTGTTTCARGAATGTTCTAGTATTTACTCATTTGATTAAGTTTAAATACTTTTTTCTGAATAGGATTAAGATATTGTGTTTAAAATATTGATGCATTCTGTTAATGAATTTTTAGGTCTCTTGCGGCTGAATGGGGTAGATATGGCATGAGATTCAATGTGATTCAACCAGGTCCAATAAAAACAAAGGTACATGGCATGAAGTGAAACACGGCTTTGAACTGCTTTGTAGTACAGACTTACCTTTACAGCAATCTAACCTTTCTGTAGCTGTAAATTCTAATATGATTTACTTGGTGGGCCACACTGTGTGCTGGAATATTGCACACACTTCCCTCTTAGTCTTTTTGTAAGAAAGGATTTCTTGAACTTCTGAGACCTGCCACTGTTCCCTCTACTACACTTGATATAAATGGAACCTTTTTTTTAGTGTTTCAAATAATTGGTATTCAAAGTGCTTAATGCTGATTCTTATCTCTATGTACCTAGTTTGTCAAGTGAAGTGAATTCTTAAACTTGTTGGAGTAAAGTTCCTGTTTCTGCCTGAACCCCTAATTTTTAAACCAAATATCTCATCATTTGCAAAATTTTAGAATCTCTTTTAGGTATATGAGAACAGAATCTCACTAGTTTTGTTGAAAATCTCAAAACTAGAAAGAGAAAAAAGAGGCAAGGAAATGAGAAACTTTGAAGTGAGTGAGAAGGAGGACTGGAGGGTTTGAAGGAAGTAATCCAGAGCAGCTGGAACAGGAAGAATAAAGAAAGCAGTCCTGCAAGAAGAGAAAGGAGGATCCATTTCCCATTGAATCAAATTACTATGATTATGAACACTAACAAGTAATAATGGTATTACTTCTTCCTGTAAAATATTTCACAGTAGTTTTTGCTGTTGTTTTGRGAATAGGGGGCAGAGTTGTTTGTTTTTTACTTTTTTGTTTATTTACGATTTTTTCCTTTTTCCCTTTTGTCAGTTTTAGATGCTACACTGGAAAACTTAGTTTTAACTCTTTTCACTGTAAAGAAAAATAAGTGGCAGGATTATAAGAATGTTGAAATAGCATTAGAGGATCAGACCAAAAGTTCTCCAGGATTTGTATCTTGTGTATTTTTAAGTAAGAACAGAAGAAAAATATTTGGCAAGTTAAGAGATTTAAATGTCAATATTGCAACCTCCAGATAATGTTCCTTTTTGGAACTAATAGTGTATAAGCTGCTTGAGATACTGTGTGTTCTTAATAAAGTGCTACATTTGGTTCCAACTTCACATTTCCCTGAAAGCATAAAAAGGCAGACAGCATATTGCAAAATCAAAGTTCTCTGCCTTAGGGGCAATATCCATGTCTTTAAAACATATTGTAGTAAATCATGATGGGAAAAGAACAAGGCACAGAAGCACAACACTGTTAGGCTTATAAACTAGCAATTAAAAACATGGAAATAGGAGACTTAGATGGCATGATAATAGCCATGATTGCATGAAATACAGTGTGCTCTAAATCATTACTTCAGTAACTTAACATAAAAAACTGATACATTTCTGATTTTGAGTGAGATTATGTCCTTGTGGAGGAGCCAGACAGAAAAAATACCTTTATTTCCCATTTTAAGCTATTCAAGTACTTAAGCTTCCAGTGACTTCCTTTAGCTTTAGCAGTTGCTGCAATTTAACTAAACTTGATTTTTTCCCCTTTTTCGTTTTATTTGCTCTGTCATTCATTTTTTATCACTTTTCTCTTCCTTTTCTCCTCTTCCTTGTTCCTCTCCTCTGTCCATGCAGCAATTTTGAGTCTTCATTATTTCCTCAAATGTTTATCAAGGGTGTTTGAGGAAAAAAAGATTATTAACCCCTTTTGTTTTTCACAGATAGATGGTGGGTGACTATCCCAAATGTCTTAAATTCCAGCTTATCATCAGTAGATGCGTATCAGTGCAACRGAGATAAAACACTTTTTCTTTTCTACTTCCTTCTTTCTCATGCTACTGACAGGGTGTAGACAGCTTACTCACAAATACTAACTTCCATATTGAGTATGTGGAGTCAGATTTCTGTTGGATTTTATTTTCTGTTGGATGTTGCTATAACTTCTTTTTTTAATGTATTTTTAAATTCTCAGGGTGCTTTTAGCCGCCTTGACCCAACAGGTCAATTTGAGAAGAAGATAATTGAGAGGATTCCCTGTGGTCGTCTGGGAACTGTAGAAGAAATTGCAAATCTTGCTGCCTATTTCTGCAGTGACTATGCAAGCTGGGTTAATGGAGCAGTGAGTTTTGGTTCATCTTGTTTATACAATTAACCCAATGATGGTGTGAGTATTGCTGATATTTTTTTAAAGCCCTGGTTTCTGAAATGAAACAAAACATCTAACTTTAAAATTCTTTACAAGTACTATTCACCTTTGAAGTGTAGTGCATTGTTGTTAGCACCTTTAAAAAGAACTTTTAAAAGTGATTGAATTACATTATTCTGAGCATGGGCTTTTCTCASCCAAATCTGTAAAAWTTGCTTTCACAGTTCATAATAAGGGAACACTACAGAAATTCCACTGTTACTAAATACAATGTTTGTGCTTTTTCTAGGTTATTAGAATGGATGGCGGAGAATATGTTTCCATGGCAGGAGAATTCAATGATTTGAAGAGGGTATTAATTTCCTTGCTTGCTATTTTACATTCAGACAYTTTGATGTGTAATTATTATATGAAATTCCAATAAAATTCTTTTTTCTTTTGTTAGGTTACCAAAGAGCAGTGGGATATGATGGAAGCAATGATTAGAAAAACAAAAGGCTCCTAAAGAATAAAACTTTATGGTGGAGATTCTTGGAAATGAACAACTACTTTTTCATTAGTACTTARAAATAACCAATTGAGAAATAGCCTTCAAAGTCTTTTGTATGCTAATTTCAATAAAATATTTTGAAATTATTGTATTTGGAATATAATCTGTATATTTTTCGAATTTAAAATCTATTCTGTTGTCAGTAGTGAACAACAGCTGGTCACTAAAATTTTGTTGTTTTTTAGATTGTCTTAAAAAAGCCATGCCATGGTTTACAATCATCCTTTTATTTTTTTTTTAATCTTTGTAAGGATTTTTTTTTCTCCTCAGATATATGCAATATTTCTTCATGTTGTAATTCCAATAGCATTTCGGTGCTATCATGACTGAATGTAATCAATCTGAAAAGAGAAACAAAAAAAGTTCTAAACTTGCAAATACAGTTTCAAGTTATTTGCTGCACTGCATGCACTGAAAAAGGATGTAACTCCTGTGGTTACTTAGGAAATCTTGAAATGTAAAACCATCTTGGTCTCATCTTCTGTGACATTTTCAGTCTGTTAATTATCTTATTCTGAACTTTAAAACTGGCATTTACAGACTGCAGTGCCTTTCTAAGGAGCTTGCTCTTTGTCATGATGAAGTTAATGTTCTTGAAAATGAGAAACTGAAAATCATTTGTTATTAACATATGTATGGCTATAGGACCCCCTCAATAAAAAGTAATAAATTAAAGGCTTTTAAAGGATGTTAGTAAATTGGGACTGAAAGTGTTGAAACRTATTTGTTGAAATTCACAAAAAATCCCTAGTTTTCATTTGCATTCACAGGCTGGTACTAAAGAAATTTTAAGATGGCATTACCTCCGAATCTAGTCAGCTTATCCATCCCAAATAAGCAGGTGATAAAAAAAAATTACTCTCCCTCTTTCATTCAAATTTAGAGTGATGATAGGTTTTGTCCCTATCACACAATGGCTAGAATTCTTCAAAGAAATTATGAGACTCTGGCCTTTAGAGCCTGAAATAATATTTTTGTTTTATGTTGTTTTGTTTTTAATGTTTAGCCAGAGCTCCAGCCTGTCCCAAGCATGTACATAGTTTTGTCTGCTTGTCACATACAAGCATGTACATAGTTTTGTGTGCTTTGGGGCTGATAGAGCAATTTAAGAGTCAGGATGATAGAATTAGTTCAAGGATGTCTTCCTTCAGGTGCTGGTGGCAGTCATGTATTTTTTCACACAATCCAGGACATACTTAACAAATGCCAACATCTGACTGAAGTCACTTGATTGCCTTATTCCAAATCTGAAGCAAGTTGTATTGTGCTCAAAGTGTGGAATGTATTAGTGCAGGCTTCCATGTGCCTTTGTTGTATGAGTGATGGTTCTGTGCGGCATTGAATAGCCACTAATAATGAAACAAAGCAACTGTTTATCATGGCGTCCTACAAGGTGTTCTTGAGCATAATGTAAAGCGTTTTCATGGTAACTTGGGTTTTGTACACCTGTTGTCAAGACCAAATTTTGACATCRTACCCTTGTCTTTTCCCTAAAAAGTAATTTAATTGAGAAGTGAGGCCCATATATACTGGTTTTTGTTTGTGATCCTTTGCATACATTTATATTCTCTCTTCGTATGGGACACAATTGGTGACACTTGAAAAAAAATGCTTCAGAAAAAAGATTTAAATACGTGTTTGTGAGATGTGGCAACATCAAGTATTTCTCTGCAGTGTTGAGTAGGTTATCTGGAGACCGGCTGTCAATAAAAAAATGTTCCTATCAGTCTGCATTTGTGGGTTTCTGTGACATTCTATAGGTAAACATGTCATGTGGTTGAAGTACTGGACTGAGATGACCRTGCTCAGGCTCTGAAATTGTCAAAGACTTCATGTCACCTGAAATAATTTTTGTTGCCTGTGAACAACCGGACAGTTGCAGCACTTTGCAGCATCCCCTCAGGAGCTGGTCATCTGAAGCAAGAATACTGTCATGTTCCTTTTAGCTCACAAAACATATTKCCTGTGTGGGGCACAGGTGGAAAAGATCAAGAAAAGAGGCATATTCCAAATCTCAACATGAGGTTGGGATCCAGTTTATGCTTGGCTTTGGGGCTAGGATGCATTTCTGCCTGTAATACAGCTCTCTTCCCTGGGTATAAAATAACTGTAACCTAGGATAGCAGATTTTTCTTCTTCTGATAAGGTCAAAATATTGAAGGGAGGCTTCTTAAAACTTGTCTTGTAAAGAGATACTGGGCATTTATTTAATAACAGTGTTTGTCATTTGCAGAAATGTGTACTGCTTCTGAAGTATCATCTACCTGTTTAGTGTTCATAGCTAAATGAATTATTAATTGTAAAGTGACARAATCTCCCATTTTTAAAGCATATGTTATTCAATGATGGAACCAGAAAGCACATTTTAAGTTTTCATGAGCTTTTATAGTAAGAATAGGGTTTCCTTTTTCTTGTCTGTGCCAATGGTGTCCATTTCAAACTACACAAGTTAGTCGCTTTAGATGCTGAACATTTTTTCTTGGCAAGATATATACAATATTTTGATGCAGGTTTTAGAAATGGCATATAATGTTTGAAGAAYTATATGTTATTTAACTTACAAAATATTTGCTAATATATAGACTTAGTTAACTGAAAAAACGTAACTCTGATCTTGTCATCCACTGCTCCAGGAGAGTGGAGTAGTCTGACTGGGACACTTCCCTTTAGTAAGAGTTGTTAGACTTGGTAGGGACAAAAAAGGAGCATTACTATGAAGACCTGAATCCTAAACATCTCAAGTCTATGTTTTGCCTAATGACAATGTAATTGTTGCTGAAGTAGCAACACTTRATATCTGAACTCAGGAAAAGAATAAGAGAAAGGAACTTTATAACTACTACCTAACCCAGGCAGTGTCTGGTTTGGAAATTCCAAAAGAAGCTGTTCCTAAATGCTCATGAGCATTAGACTATCCTCAAAAAGTCATAAAATATCACTAAAACCTAAGAGGTGTCCAATCCATAAGCATGCTTCACAGCTTTGAATGACACATAGACTGATATAAAGCACAGGCATCACAGCTACTTTATTCCAAACGTGGCTAAACTGGCAGGAGATAGTGTCCACTCTGTCTCAGGCTGAGATTATTACATTCCTCTCCCTATCTGAGATTGCCAGTGAGCCACAATGTAAAGGGAAGGATGAAAAAAAGTATTGCTTTGTGGCATAATCATTTTATGAAGTTGGAGGGACGGGAGGGTGGAWGGATGAGTCAGAAAAGGTGATGGTACATTGGAGATTGCAGCAGGAGTCAGTAGRGTTTGCAGAGGCAGTTTAATTGTCATGAATTGCAAGGAAACTACCCTAAWATCCAGATACTTCTTCAAAAATAGATTTTGCATGACCCATCAGTCAAAGGTGTTATCACTTCCATGAACTCAACTTGGAGACACTTACAACATGGTCTGTTTTCARCTGAAAAGTACATCTTGTCTGCTTAATTAAATCTTCAAATTCCCTTTTTTATTTCTGTTGGTGATTTACTGTCTCTGAACCTGTTACAATTTATTAGATTAATTCAGTGCTTCAAAAGTAGTATTTTGCTATAGTAGGGGCTTATCAACAAGTTATGAAAATCATATAAGCTTGCAAATGAGAGAGATCTGTTGTATTATCTCTTCACTATGATACCAGAACTGCTGTCAGTCTTTAGTTCTCCTACTTCCCAGAATTCTTTCCTTTTGAATGTTTTAATTACTGTTGAAAATATTGCTTATATTTCCCAACCTGAGAATTGGCTTTACAAAGAAGATGACACTGTTTGAGGGAACTGTGAGTTCRGAACTGAACTGCTCATTTATATTTACTTTTTTCTTATACTGATAATGTGTAACTAAAGACACTGAACTGCAAGAATGTTTGTTCCTTTTTCTAACTCCATAGAGCTTCCTGTGTTGTAACTGCTAAATAAGTAACCCCACCTGAACCAAGGTAACCCCACAGTCTRTTATGTGATCATTTAATATGCAATAAAATGAAATAGTCTTTGGGATTTGAGTGCACTGACCTGCTTTTAGTTGCTGTAGAACAATTTCAGTTGATTTCAGAGGGAATTGAAGGTGCTCAGCACTTCAGAAAATCAGGCCGTGCATATTCGGGTGCCTAAGCAGGAATTCTGTATCTGCTCATAGACACAGCAAGTAGGGGTGGATTTCAATTTCCCTCCATAACCAGTRGTTATAACCATGATTATGATGAGGGCTTAGTACAAATCAGAAAAACCAAACCTTGTGTAATGAAACAAAGCCTTAATCAAGGTTTAAGTAGAGTTTAGCAGCAGTGTGTATGTATTTTGTTTATTTACGAGGTTCATTTTKCATAAAAGCACTGCTAACTGTCAGCACCCTGATCTGTATTTGACATTTGCTCATGGAATAGGGTGTTTAGAAATTTCATCAGCTTGTGTGGATAATCTTTGAGAAGATGGGTAGCCTAAGTTGTCAGCAGGGAGGATTAGATCAGTGCCATGATACTGTCCATAAACAGTTGAGCATGGAACAGTACAGCAGTGAACAAATGAAAGCCAAATTACTTTCTTCAGGGGCTGTGCTCAATACTGATTAAGTCATTGGTAAAAATTCACACGRTYGTCTCCATAATGGTCAGGAGCGCTYMTTTGCATGKTTCTTTTAAYAAATTATTTATTCATAGGCAGCAAAATGGTTAATAGTTTCAGTAAAGGGGATCCCAGCCAGCTCTCTCTTAGTTTCTGTTTAGCTGGATAATGGCATACGTGTACTACATCATGGAATTAATCTTTGTGCGTGTTACGATTTTACCTTTCTTTKGTCACTAGATGTCTACCAGAAGAAAGAAGTCCTCCCTATTATCACCTATTACTTTATGCCTTGTTCTGCCCTAACCCTGACATCTTAAAACCAGTCAGCCCAGGAGTGATTTAGGGAGTTTAAAACCTGGAGGTTTTACAGAAGTTTTGACTTTTGCATACTTGTCACAATTTGCTTTGCACTGACAGTAGGCATCTTTTCTAGAACTGGGGTTTTAAATTGTTGTCATTTAATCCAAGTTTTTTGGTTTTTTTTTACAGAAACAACTGCAGGAAACATCCTGCCTGTGGGTGACTGAGACCTGCTTTCTGTGTTGTGCCCTGCAACAGAGCCAGCTGGTGCGCAGCCACAGTAGAAGGGTGGATTCCRAACAGGTCTGTGACAGTTTACTTATGTTCAGGAAAACAGATTTCAGTTTCTATGATGACTCTGTCAAAACACTTTAAATGCTTTATCTTTCACTGTGATGATTTAGCAAACATCATCTTTTTAAAACAAGGTTTGGGTTTTTGTTTTTTTTTTTTTTACACTTTTAAAATGTTAGAGTAATGCAAAATCCAGGGTTTCAAGTGCACAATATGAACAATATCAATCATTTATTGTATTGATAGGCAGATTCACTGTTCCTTCACTTAATGTAYACAACTGTATTTCACATTGCATAGAGAAAAGAGGAAACAAGCAGGAGTGAAGTTAAATCACTGTGCATGGAGTGGGAGTAAAACAGTGAGAATGAGCTAGCTTATTTTAGCCTTTTTGTGTGGTTTTTTTTCCCAGCAAGACCCCATCCAGCCCCACCTACTCCTTAACTTTCCAAGGCTCAACCTGGAGAGAGCCCAAGGCCATTAGGCCATTCCTGAAATTGTATTTAGTTGCTTGAGTTCACCTGAGGAATTCAAGGATTCATTTCAGTGGGAGATCATTGACTATAACCTTGAAGGATTGAGCCTCCTTGTATGAGACACATTTTAAATAAAATGCAATTGCTTCCATTTGCTAAACAAGACACAGAAATGCATCTGAGAAATTGGATACAGCTAATCTGCTAACCTGGAATTGCTTCCAAAACAGTTGTGCATGAAGGCAGCAGGGATTTACTGGCTTTAAGACACAGCCCAATTTCCTTCCTTCTCCAGTACTTACTGGGAGCAATGGTCTGGACATTCATGAAGTTGTCTGGCATAAAATTGGTGTAAAGTAAAAAGCGAGCCAGGCCAAAAAACCCAAAAATGCCAGAAGATAGRGCTGCTTCATAGTATAGTCCCTATTTAAAAAATACATCTCTAGTATAATAAAAAGCAGAGCTCACCATGAAAACGAAATTATTAAATTGTTATAAAAACTGTGCTTTTTTTTTTTTTTCTTCATTTAATGTCAAATTTTAATGATACTGATATAGGCTAGTAATTCAGTATAAGATCCAAGGAGGCACATATTTTTAAAATAGTCAGTTTGTCCTTTACATGATACAGAAATAAGAATCCAGGAGATACACAAACAAGACACCAACAATCTTAGGATATTAAATTTAATTATAGATTACACAGAATATGATGTAAAAACAGCAATTTACTAGAATAATTATAACCTGCAAAATGTGAAAATAGTTTAGAAAATGGATTGTCATATTCTCTGACACAGCAATAGTCATGAAAGGTACACTTATAATATCATATGTTAATCCGTGTATTAACTATACTACCTGTCATTTAGCCAGGATTTCAAGACAGATTAAAGGCATTTATTTCTGAAGTGCCTATGTTTAACTTCATTGAAACAGCTAGATTGAAAACACTATATTTTTATCAACTACTGCATGGAGATCTATTCCAGATAAATGCTTTGTCTATATGCTATGAATTCGTAATGAGAAGAGTAATTGTAAGACTGCAGAGAGTACAGACCTGTAAGTGGGTAGTTTGACAACCGAAAATATTTCTTAGTGTCTTATTAAWTTTTTTAATTCAGACATGCCAATGTCTCTTTCCTATTTCAGACCTAGATCATATTTAATCTGAATTCYTGTTTTATATTTAAAAAGCCCACATTTATTTGTCATGGGAAAGATACRTGTAAATCTTTTTGTTATGTAGTTCAACAAGAAATGTTGCAAGTGTCAAAGGATATGATGACCACAGCAATGTCAGCAGGTTTAATTTTTTTCCAGCTGTGTTTATGAAAGCAAAAAACCCAACCAAAACCAAAACCAACCCTGACATATTTAGTTTCTTTTTGAATATACAGACTGGCCCAAACACTGACATTCTCTTTATCAGTCTTATTGTTACAAAAACTGTACATTACAAACAGTATAGAAACAAACTGAAAGGAATGTGCCACACATCCTGGCTAATTTTCTATATGCAGTTTAAAAATAYAGCCTACTCCCTTATAGTGCACAGTTATTGTGTAGAGTACATCACTAGTTAAGTGGACATGATAGAAGAGCTCTAGTTTTCCTCAGCACAGAGAATAAGAGCCAGTTCTGCTCGGTAAAGCTTTCCTCCATCAGACAAGGCCATGATGCTTTTCTTGTATGTTGCAAGGTTGGTAATGTCTAATTCCTATTTAAAGAACAGATAATGCTTTATAATCCTGTTTAGTTATCAACATGAACAAGTTTACTTCCAATGGCAGGAAATGGGAAAAAAACCCAGGTACTTTCAGCCCATCCAACAGTAACACTAAAATGTTTTGATATATTTGTATGCTATCCATACAATGGCCATATGTCAGCTTGCTGCCAGCTGGTGTCTCAGAAGCAAGCAAACTCTTGACACTGTCACAGTGTAATCACAACTCCCAGTTCAGGATTTACAATGCTATTATTTCCACCACAATTTTTAGTTGTACTTTGACTTCAGGAATTATGACTTAGAAGCTCTATATTTATCTTATTAGGATGGATTAAAGTGTCCTTAAAATCCAAATTAAATCTAATCTCTAAGGGGAAAGCAGCCCTCTAGGATTACCTTTTTGTTCTTTTCACAGAGATCCTTCAGTAGGGCATCAAGTTCGTTTTCATCTATATAGCCATTGCCATCCTGAAAAGTACAATTAAAGATAATTTTAAACATTTATTTTTAATTCCAGAGGTTATGGCTCGTTTTCTACAAATTCAGAAAATAAGTGCCATCAAACTGYGCAGTTAATAAAAACATTTTTTTAAGACTTACTTGATCATACATCTCAAAGGCATTATTGAATTCTTTTGCACACATTTTGACACCCTAAATGCCAAAAGGAAAACAAATCCATTAATGACACCAGTTATGTGTGATGGTGACAGGTTACCTGAATAATGTGAATATTCATACCTGAAATTTAATAAGAAAATTTTCCTGTACAGGGAGTAGTCTTTGGAGAGAAGAAAAACAAAGGTCAAAATATTTAGGTGTTCCCATTWCAGCACTCAGTACATGATATTTGTTGTGAAAAGAAACAGAAGACATACCTGGCCAGTTCAGTAAGCTCCAGCTTTCCATCATTGTTTGCATCAAACATCCTGAGCTGAAAGAAAATATAATTTTACATTGCTAATCAAAATTAATTAACCTAATGAAGAAAACACTTATTTGGAAAACTTAAATTCAGTTAACTTTTTCCTGAAATGATGTCCCCAGGCCATATTTGCTCTGTAATACATTTATTTTAAATACTGACCATGTARTTTATAGTAATTAATTCTACTGCAAAAGCTTGATAAGAACAAATGAAAAATGAAACAAATCCAGTTAACCTATGGTAAGGTAGGTCTTGACCTGTATGAGAAATGTGCATGTAATTATTTATAAATGAGAGGAGCATTGATGTGATAACATTTTACTTTTGACTTCATGTCATGATTGGATAATAGAATCATTATTCTGTATTCATAAAGATGAAAATACTGTTGGGTAAAGTGCAATTGAATGCAAGGCACTCAATTCCCTACACAGAAAATAATAGACATTTCAATTGACTAGGTCTAAGTATTTAAGTAAAGACAATGTCCTGTTACTGTGATACATTAAAAAAAAAGTGAACAGATGTTGCAGATGATCATATTATCTTGATGGCATGAAAATGGGGGAAAAAATCCCTCCAAACAAGCATAATTAAATTACAGGAATAACTATGTTAATTTAAAAAAAAAAAGTGATTATCATTTCTAATAATTTTTAATAACTGTACTGTTAAGGGTTAAAGTGTTTTCCTTTGGGGCTTTGAAAGGATGAGCTTCTGCTACTTGAGAGGCACAAACAGCTTACAATAGCTATTAGAAGTAGATGGAGGTAYTGCTCCTGCATAGGACTTTCTCTTCCAGTATTTATAGTTCCAGTTTTCTACTTTTAAACATTATGTTGCACTTGCTGTATTCAAAGGAGTCACAAAAGCAGGAGACTACAACACATTGTATTGAAAGCACCACCACCCACGCTCCATCTTATCACCTGCAATCACAGTAACTTTAGCTGTAATTTATAGATAAAAGGAAAAGCAGCATCCTGTACTGACATATATRTATAAATGTATATCATTTGAAAGAGAGAACTGATGTAATGCAATGAAAAAAGACCTAATTTCACTTTAATACACAATCAATGACAAAGGATACCAGAAAAAAGTGACCAATCCTACAAAGGTTTATTTCTGCACAACACCCCGGTTCCTTTTAACACTTCCTTCCTCTGTATGAAAGCATCTGCCTTGTGTGCACTTCCCATGAAAGCAGATTTGCATTTGGGGGAGGTAAGCAGTGGCAGCTGTGAACTTATTTTGTATTTTGATGAGTTGTTAGTGGCTGGCTGTGCCTGCCAGCAGCTGCTCAGGACTGCATGTTTTCTAATATCCTTCTGTTTTCTGAGGAGATTATTGGAGAGGTGGGCTTATATTTTTTCCCTTATAACTAAATTCTTTGTCATTGTGTGCCTCTGTAGAGGCCAGAATTTAGAGCTCACTTTAGGATGAAGGTCAGAAAGGAAAAAAAAACCCCAACATTTTAATGAATGAAAATGTTACCTTCACCAGTGAATGAACAGTGACAATTCTACATAAATGGTTTATACTGGTACAATGAACCAGCAGACTCTTCCAGGAGAAACACAAATTTTGTTCAGCCATTCTCAAGCCAGTTTGAGGGCTGGTACATCTACCTAGCACAATTTTGATTGTTAAAAGTATTTTAGGACAAAACCAGTAAAACAAAAAATGTAGTGTTTACACATTTCCTGAAGACCAGAATTTTGTCTTTTTTCTTGAACAGCCCACTCAGAMGCTGGTACTGGTCTTTACCATGGAGTACCATTGTGATTGGATGGACAGATTGTTCCAAGGATGGACTGGTTTATGACCAAGGAAGCAACAATTTTCCTGTAGTGTTTCTCTAAAACATCAGTTTATCTTTTTTGAAGCAAGGGGAGAAGGAAAGTGTGAGATGTTTGTAAATCTAAAGAAGCCACCTGCAGTGATGTTTTTTAAGACAAGAGACAGACAACACAGCACTGTAAGAAGGCAAAATGTATAAAGTAATACCAAATTGATTTGACCTAAATATAATAATACATTTGTGACAAGAACAATTTTTCTCCTATGAACTGTGAAAACTTTGTTTTAACAACTAATGGAACAAAAACTATGGAATGGTATGTATAAAAAAACTGTGGATATTGTATATGTACCAAGAAGTTTAAAGATTCTTGGGCTTTTCTCTTTAAGCAGTACTGAAAACTGCCCATCAAAGCTCTGCAGCTGCAGTACTTGCAGTGCTAGGTGCCACAGTTGTGTCTCTCTTGCAATGTCATAGTGTGGGACCTGGTGGGTCTCCAAGTCATTGGGAGCCTTTCRGTGGCTAAAGATAAACAGAGTTTGGATTAACCCATTATGCTGTAAATAACCTTACCATTATTTCTGTGTATTCCGATAGCTTTGAGTCTTCAATCTGCTTATTTGCTTTCTGTAATAAATCTTTCAAGAAGCTCTGTTAAAAWAAATAGAGTAATAGGTGAATTTTTATCTACAGTATAAAATGTTTGACTTGCTAATTTCAGGTTAAAGTAATGGGAAACACTATTTTACTTCCACTTTAGCATTTACTACWGAAGTTCCAAATAAGTGGGAAAGAAATAGTTGTTAACAGCTAAGAATATTTTTTGTTGTTTTGATAAGTTCAAGTATATTGCATTTTATTTGGAAAAAGTAATTAATGAAACTTCCTGCACTTTATGTCATTTGTTGGGAATGTGGAAAAAAGTTTGGCTTTCAAGTATACTGCTTCTTAATCAGCTCTATCGGTAAACTAAACTAATTAACCTTGGGTCCCCTTGAAAACCTCGATGCCTAATCACTTCTTGCAAAATAGGAACAATTTTACAGAAAGGAACAATGATTAATCGAGTTTTGTCCTTGCCTATGGCAGTACCTGATGCTAGRAGTGAACATTGCTTCTTCCTACCTTGTATTTTAAATGTGTGCAGCCAATGTCATTGCATTTTTGAATAAGAATTTGAGGTCCCATGACTTGAAATACCAGCCATTTTTACTTTAACAAATAGGATGGTTTCCACCCATTCAGTGTTCTGAAGTTCTGTGCTGGATCTTTGACATTAAAAAAGAAAAGATACCAAATTGTATAGCAAGGGCRTTACAAGACCTGATGAAGCACCTAATTCCTGTCATCAACTGGAGTGTCATTATCCAAATTATTGAATTTTTGGCCACATTTCAAGATAGAAAATGGGGGAGCTGATAAGAAAAGATGCTTCTATTCCTGAACCTGAATGCAACCATGTCAATAGTCCTATGACTAACACCACTGCAGTTCTTGTGGTCTGGCCCCCTCCATGCTGAAGGCCCTTGCTGGCAGCTTGTCTAACAAAGAACACAACTGAAAAACTGTGAATAGGTGGTACAGAAACATGTTTAATCTTGTGTGCTTCAATGGAAAATAGAACTGGAAGGGAAATTAAAAGGCCATGCAGTCCATGTCTCAAGAACAGATTCTATGTGTCTAAACTTCCTGAATTACTCTCTGATCTSAGCTATTGCTAAACCTTTCCTAAATACAGGCAGTGATGAAGAGTCTGCCTCCCCCTTAGACAACATATTCTCTGCCATCACTGTTAGAAAGTTTTCCTGACTTTTAGCTTAAATTTTACTTACAAAATTGTAAATAGGTGTACCCCTCCCAAAGTAAATACTTTAAAATGCTTGGGCTTGCCAAGAAATAGTGATCTGAAAATAAAACTGGACATTKACGTCTTATTTTCAATATTAAAATGGCCTCTTTCTCTGAGGCAAACGAAACCTCACAGCACAAGAGAGATGAACCATTAGAGACTCAGTCAAAAAGTCTTCATTCTTCAGCTGGCCCTCAAGCAGCCCTGCCTTTTTAAATCTATTTTAAAATACAGCAGTCAGCAATCGGTGTCTAACAGCTGGGGAGTTCTCAAATGCTACCTCTTCCTGATCCTACCAGCTTTAAATACACCGACCTGGTGCAAGCAGTCAGCAGAAGAATGGACTTCTCTGCCTGAGGGCTACCCTAAGGTTAGATCCTCAGCAAATGTCACACTGATACCAAACTCAAAAGAAAAAGGGAAAAGAAAAAAAAGATGTGAATTTTTTGTCATAGAGTCTTTTTCGGAACAGAAGAGTTGTAAAGATTTTGGACAGTTTGATCTCCTGGCGTTTTATTTAAGACTTACATAACTCTTCTTTTTAGCACATATGGACAAAATAGTCCAAATTAGATGAATAAACACTGCTAGGTCTTTCTCTTGCTGTGAATTGCTTTGATTCCTTTGAATGTAAAGCTACAATAATGAATCAAATGCAATTGAACTGTGGAAAATGGCACCTTTTTACACTCAGAAAGCTCTTGTATAGGAGCATTTCTCCTATGAAGAAAGGCAGAGAGAACTGGATGCTTCAGTTTGGAGAAGAGCAGCTACAGGAGAACATCATCAAAGAATAAAAATATTTCAAGGCAAGGTGCAAAGAGGATGGAGCTAGGYTACTGACGGGACCAGAGGCAATGGTCACAAAGTGAAACACAAAATGTTCCCTCTCAGCATCAGGAAACACATTTTCACTGCAAGCATGACACAGCACTGGCGCAAGTTGCCCATGGAGGCTGTAGAGTTTTCATTCTTGGAGACATTCAAAGGCTRTCTGAACAAGGTCCTGGCTCTGGGTGGTCTTGCTTGAGCAGAGGAGTTGGACCAGATGACCTCCTGAGGTCTCTAAAAACCACTCTGATTCTGTGACACTAACTCAGCATGGACAAATTGATAAAATCACTCCAGTTTTAAGATTTCCTAGCTGCACAAGGCTGCGATGGCTAATTGGATAACCTTGACTCTGCCCTTATTTGTGCATATTTAAGCTGATACCAATATCCTACTAGGTTAACCAAGCAGAGGCAGCACAATTCCACTTGTGTTAATCTAACAGTATGAGAGTGGAAATTGTAGGGTTACATGGTACTTGAGACAGCATAATCTGTCCAGGAGCATAGTGATTAATAGTAGCGATGCTCTTAAAAAAAAMCACAACAAAACAGCCCTTCTCCCTAACAGACCAAAAAATAACCAACAGAGCTGTCAGAGGCTCCTCTTGTTTTCTTGATCTTTCTTCTAAGCTACCTGGTACCCTGAGTCACTTGAGACCAACACGGATCAGAATTAAAACATGGTTTAAAAAACATTGATCAGATTAGAGTTTCACTTTAAATAATTTACTGACGATAAAAACATCAGCTAATTGTACTGCACTTTTTGTTGTGCTTGAAATGCAAAAGCATGCACAGGTGGGTATCTGAAGAAAGAGATAGCAGCACAGGCAGTAATCCAACACCTGCCCTCATGTTGTGCATGCTCACAGATACTGGTTTACCTTAAGTTCCTCAGAATCAATGAAGCCACTGTGGTCGCTGTCATATTTCCTCCATGTCTGCAATCAGAAAGTGAATGCTTTAATGATATGTTTGTGGCAAGTAGGTCTTGGATTGTTTTACAACAGGCAACTTTTCATACTGCACCTGCATGAAATCTTCACTCGACTTTAGCTGCTGGCATCTGAAGAACAACAGGAAATTCTCTTCTGTTGGCAATACCTGAGCAAGCTGGAACAGAATTTAAGAAAGATTAAATTTTGGCTCTTCATTAGGCCAGCTGAGTTTGTAATAGATCATTAAGCTTTTAAAAAGAGTATGAAATTCTTTGCGCTCCTAYTGCTGTATTGTGCCCCACTTGGAAGCTCCATCCTGCTACCTGAAGTGTTTGGAAATGCCTCTGAAAAGCTTCTGGCTTCCAGCTTTGCCATATTCATCAAGGTCAAACAGATCTGAGGTCTGAGGGAAGGGAGTGAGGCAGCACTTTAGCAAAAGGGTAGCAGGAGAAAGGGGAAAAAATCACCTCCACAGAATTAGGATCTGTATTAAAATCCACTGAATCGGCATGAAAGCAAAGCACAATGCAGGGATTCATAGAGGATAAGCAGGAAGGACCAAGAATTGAGAAAGTGAGAAATATAGACTACTCACAGGTACCAAGGAAGAGGAAGAAAGAGAGAAACACTGACATGAAGAAMGCATGTGTAATGTAAATGGTTAAATATAAGGAAAAGCCAGGAGAAAAAAAGAAAATAGGGAGGATAAGGGATGGCAATGCTCATTTGTCAGTCACAGAGACGTGCTCAAAAAGAGTTATAAATACCAGAAAGAAACCAAGAGGGCTTTTAGCCCTGCAAAACCAGGGTYGGTTCTTCCAATGCCTCTTCTCTASAAAAGGCTTTTTAAAAATCAGACATTATTGTACTGATTATTGAAAATGTTAATTAACTGTAACTCAATTTTGGCATGTGACAAATGTAGAAGATGGAGAGTATGCTGTATAATTTAATGTAAAATCATGATTTATTTTTAACAAAAGCTCAATATTTTTTTCTGTCCTCAAAATGTACGAAATGTGTTTTGATTAAAAAACCCAACTTTTTACTTGAAGAATAGACCAGCTGTGCTTACTAGGAAAAGAAAATTGAGAAAGACAGTTTTCTTAGCTGCATTCTTTTATGTAAAATGACATCTGCAGACTTTCTGGAGTCCCATYTTAAAATTTTGAAACAAATTTTTGGTTTTCTGCCTCCATTTTACACCCTCAAATCTTTTGTTCTGCCTATTTCAGTGCTATTGCCTAATTGCTGAGGCTTTTTTATKGCGATCCAGCCGAGCTGTAAGCGAGTTCAGCTCTCACCTCGCAGACACAACAAAGTTATGGAGACATATCTCTTGTTTCTCTAAAATTATATGTGCAAGGAATCAGTTAAATTCTTTTAGTTTTTGTATGGCTGAAAAAACACATCAGAGCACCCTCCTTGCAGGAATGGCTCAGCTGATGACAGGCTGTCAGGCCCATCAGAGCTTTCTGAGTGCTTTTGCTAAATGGCTGAACACGAAACCAAAATCAACTCAAGAAATGTGTTTTTGTCAGCAGCTTTCAAATCCTACTCCATTATAAATAGCATTTACACATGTTTGTATGCAATAGCTAAATGTAACTCAGTCCAGTTTTTATGAAAAAAAAATGGTTTTGTTTCTCTCATGACAGAAAAGCTTTGATTTTTAGAGTGCATCCCTATTTAACAGCAAATGAAAAGAACTATTTAAAAAGCAGAGTTTGGGAGAAGGGACTGATTATGACAATGGGGAAGGGTTTGCTTGTGTGGAAAATATAAATAAGATGACATTCAATGACATAGCTAACTCCTGTGAATTTTGCAAGGGCACTGCAAAATAGTAACTGTCCAAAGGATCATTAACAGATTATTAACAGTAGCAAACTGTATTTGAGGTACAGAATATATTACCTCTGGAAGAAAATTACCTTATTTTAAGCTATACCTCTCACCCTTTGTAAGTCTCAGGGGAAAGCATTAAATTGCTTTTTGTGGAAAACTCTGCAGTATTAAGGGATGTCGAGATTATGTGGAAACTGGTTCAACTTCACAGTCCCAGTTTTATACCACTACCAAGAAGAAAGATTGCATTATTTTAAGTGGTGACTTTGTGGTGATGGGCATAGTGGGACTTGATGAGCATGTTTGAAAAAGAGTGCAGACCACTGCCAGTCCGTGTGTGGCAGCAATAGCAGTTTAGTGAGCTTTGCTGCTTTTATGAAGAAGGTTGGTTATCCTGGATAACAAATTTGCAAATTTGGATTGCAAATARTAGAGGACAGCTACAAAGCCTGAGGCTACTTTGACTCTCTGCTCAGCTGCAGGSTGAGGTGTGTTACCTAGCAGAAAAAATACTGTCAGTACCTAAAACAGTATCAGGACTATTTTCTAGACTTCGTTCTCTAAGTAAATTCTGTTGATATTTCATGCTACTTAAAATTCCTTTCACCTAATACAGTGAATTTGCTTTTTAAAATCCCATAATAGAGCATGGAAGCACAAAGAATATTTTAGGCTAATAACTAGTCATTTTTATGGCAGCAGTAATCTTCAAATAATTTGAATGTGGAATTGCTGCTGCTCTGAGTTTTGAAACCTTGGGTTTCACAGCCATATTTTAGTGAAAGCATTGGTCTCAGTGAGTACAAAAGGTGAATTAAAGGTCTCTTACACAATGGCCAGAAAGTGGGCAGGTCAGGCTTTGCCTTTAGCTGGAGGACACTGGATAAAAGCCAGAGAACTAACTGCAGTGTGCTTGCAAAGGCAGAATCAACACTTAATCTGTGCTAAAAATCCACTCCTTCCTCTGTGAAGCCACTCAGGCGTCCTCTTTATCTCAGTCAACAGACCTTTCCTGAAAACTCATTATTCTCTAGCACATTCTTCGTCAGATGCTGGGTGTTCATTATGAGGGCTGGGAGTCTGAATGGCTTTACATAAGTTTTTTAAACAGCGTTCACACAATTTTCAGATAAACTATTTGAAGTACTATGTAAATGTAAGCAATCTTAAATTACTGGATAAGTTTTTTTTAATAAAGAAGGAGAATCAAGTATAAATATCAACTTCAATATTATACTGCTCTGTATGCACAACACATTTCATGAGTCCCATCAGCAGTTTCCAAATCAAGCTTCATGCTGATGTAAGTGAAATAAAATATGGCTATTGGGTTTGTAAACTGCTATATTAAGGGAGAAAGTCCCTTCAGTCACTGAACTCCGTACTATCACTATTCAATTGCTTCCGTGGATGCTGAGCATGCTTGGCACTTCACTGGGAGTGGTGAACCATATCAGACCCTACTGGATTCCACATTTTCACTCATTAAGTCAATATCAGAATTAGAAATAGAATTTGAGAGGTAAGACTTCCAGTTRTCTTTCCTAAGCGAAGAAGCATAGTCTTTTTTAGGCACACTTCACAGTAAATACATTCTTCTTGTATCCAGTGCTTGCTATACACGTATTCAAAAAGACTAATTTAAATAGAATTCTTCAATAACAAATAAATAAGCATTTGTTAGCCAAAAACCAAACAATTTGTTATACCAAATAAACACTAATTCTTTCTAGATGCAAAGCTATTTGATCAATGCTAAGTATTGTCAAAAGATACACTTTTAAAAATCAGTTGTAGCTGCAAGTGAAACAAACTGTTCATATTTCTATGATAGTTTTAGTCGTAATTACATATGCCTTTAAACAAATGTATAAAATTCAGACGTGACAGAGGAGAAAAGGTATCCTGAAATGATCTATTSTATCAGCAGGGATACTTTCTATTGACTTTTACAGATTCTATTCAGTCCTCWATTTTAAAATTAGATTCTGACCCAAAGCTGGCCACTGTAGAAATTTTGCGGGCCTGGCTTGTTTCCAGCTGTTTCTTAATTAGCTCTCTAGGTCAGATTTCTTATTATCAGGAAAAAATATAATACCATTTAGTAATAAAACTGCAGTCTCACTGCACTCAGAKTGACATAAATGAGTCATTGATTTAAGCTCAGAGAAGTAACTTCTCAAACTGTAACCCCATAACCCCACAGTCTCCTTTTTGACTTGCAGGGCTGAAGAGTTAAAATGAGAGAAAACACAGTGGATTCCCCTTCCTAGCAAAATGTCAAAATTATGCAGTTGTTGAGCAGCTGTACGAGGAGAAGAGGTTGGTTATCCTCACCCCTTCAGAAAGTGGGAGTAAGGAATGTGAGAATTTTCTGCCTGAAATTGTGTCAAAGTTCAAGAAAGGAAATCCTAAGAAATTCTAATCTTTCTTTGGATCACAATTACTATTGAAATTTAGTTTACATTTAATATGATTAACAAGGTGACTTACCATATATGGTTTTTTTTTAGAATAGACTACATACATGATTGCCCAATTGAGTTCACTCAGATGTCATCATCACTATCAGGAACAGTGACAGCATTAATTCAAAATCACGGGTAGCACTACATCATGTTAGTTTTTGCAATTTAAATTTCTAAAATAGAATTCTTATCTACTTTGTAGAAAACAAAATTGCTGTTGATGCTTATTTGTATTGAATAAAGAGAAAAAAGATAAATGACTTCTGAAATGTCTGGAGAGTGGTAAGGAATACATTACTTTCTGTTAATGAAATAATTTCTTTAGTGAAAAAAAATCTCAATAGACAGGAAGAAATATTCTGTGTATCTAAAAATCCAAAGTATTGACATATTATGCTCACATTGTTCTGTGCTAAATGCATTTTCTTCAAGTAAAGTTACAAGTAACCATCTTACCTCAACTATTCCTATTTTTCCATCAGTAGATTTCCCATATTGGTCCACAAAAGCTTTCATTTCAGGTGTTAAATCCTGCAAAGTTACAATGATAGAATCATTACTTTAAAAGACAAGAAACATATGTAAATTTACTTGWATAATCTATTAGTTGCAAAATAATATATTACATTTAATGGAGTACTCACACTTTGCCAAGTTTAATGAAAATGAGCATTCTTTTTTGTCATAAGTAATGTCATTGTGATAAATTTTACTTCCTAGGGAATTATATTATAGCCAGTGTGAATGATTGGCACCTAAATACTTAGAACTCTATTTTGGTTTACAGAATGAAAAAATTATAAAGACAGATGTGTTGAAAGATATATCTAACAGCTCCTTTGTTTAAGAGGGTGACAGTGAAGTTCACAGGTAATTATCAGTCCATTTTCTCAGTTTTCATTTTTAAATTAGTAACTTGAAGGCAGTGCGGAATCATTCAAAATAAGGGAAAAAAAATCAGTATCATACATCTGAACACCAAAATAGTCTTTTCACATCTTTGAGTGTATTTTTCCTGAACAATGGGTGCTATTTTAGTCTTAAAAGAGCTCATCACAATATCATATTTTCCCCTGTTTAGTATTTGGTTATCATGGAAACAGAGTCAAAATGTCACAGCTGAAATGCAGAGGGAGATTTAGATRAGAGAAAACTTTAAGCTGTACCTTAAATTTGACAGAATAAAGCCATCATTGTTGTTCATATAAATTACGGCCCCTGCTATACATCTGTTGTATAGCATCTAAAGACATCTAAAAGACTATCCTCATTATACGCTATGGCAAAAAGTGCCAGCCTTGGGGTAAATATCTAAATGTTTGTTTTCATACTTCAACTTGACCTGCCTTGCTTTGATATGAGCTGCCATCAACCCTATATACTGATTAAACTTTTAATTTTCACTGTGTTTCTTATAGGTGGAAGTAAGTGAAACATGCAGTGAGAATGAGGTTACAGTTATATTAAAACAATGGACAATTCTACTGTTATAGATGAAGGTACGTCAGACTTTGGAAATTAAAGGTTTAGTTTTTGTAATAGATGTGATTATATAGGACCTAAGTGATTTTCTCACTGGAGACACAGRGAATCTCAGCTGTACAAAGTCCATTGTAGCTTGTCCCAAATTTCACCTGCCAAAGCTAACTAAAATGTCAGTTCCTTGTCRCTGATACAGCCACGGCCTAGTATCCTATTTCTGTCAAAGTCATCCATGGCAGGTTAGTAATTTGCCATGGCTTTAATTAGAGATGTGGTTATTAATATAATGGACTTCAAAGTCACCTTTCATCTAACGATCCCAAAGTGGGGACAAGTTTGCTTAGCAGATAGAATGGAGAATTAGACACTTGGATTTTAATTAGTCCTGGTTAAATATTTTACTAATCTTTCTAATAGCAGCTCTGCAGTGCCAGACAGTGTCCAGCCATTGAAGGAGGCACAGYTGATTATAGGTTAAACACAACAGGAAGTTGTCCTCTAGTTCATTATTYAGAAATGATGGCAAGTTTTTTGGTGTTCACTTCACCTGCTCATGAGATGCTTGAAGAGTTGAGTTACATTATGCAAATAAATATTTTTGGTTGAAAAAACTTGCCTAAGTTTAACCAAGTCTAGTCCTAAACCTGATAAAGATGCAGTACTCAATATTTGAAATYAAGAAACTGACCCCTCACACCTCAGCCAGACACCTCAGAAAAGACATTTGTCCAACAAGTGGAAAAAAACAGGGTTTTCTGATATGATTCAAAAATTTAAGGATAGTTAGCACTGCAGAAACACATGACTTACATAAATCACATATTTTTTGTGGAGAAATAGTATCATTATCTATATATGCAGGGWAAGTGGGAAATGGATGTGGAATAGCTCAGACAAGATCCTCCTATTTACACTTTACTAATCTCTGCATTATATGCATTTTATATTAACCTCTGCGTTATGTTCTGTCACTTATACCCCAGAGTTTCTTTTGGCAAATATGGAATGTATTGCATAAATGTGGGTTACAATAAATGTAAGTTTATATACTTTAAAAAGTATTTATATACTTTTTTAGCTTTTATCTTTGAAAAATTGGCATTTCTTTTAACATGGCTGCAATTATATCAGATCAATTCACAGTCTACCACACTGCATGAAGCAAAAAGGCCTGACGTTACCAAAGCTCAAAGTGCTAAAACTTCTGAGTAGACATTCCCCTCTTTCAGGGGGGTTAGCCTGAATCAAGCTGCATGCTACTGCTCTGTCTGAGGAAAAGCAGCTGTGAAAGTACAGGCTTACTGAGTGGATTAATACAAGGATTAGCATCAGAACATAATTAGAACAGTTCTGTAGTTGGGAAGAATATTGGGAAATATGAAACCATCCTATTCGATGAGAGAATCAATGTGGTTCTTTAATGCATATGGCATGACTGATGTAAAATCCCGCTATGAAGAATGCATAATTGAATATTTCAAAAATAGTGAGCAGGAGAGTGACCTGAAATGCAGAAGTTAATGATGACAAAGAAGCTTTGGGGTGTTAAAAGAAGGACAGACAAGGAAATGACATATAACCTTCACTAGTTTCTCAATGTGTCCCTTCTGGCAAAAGAATAGATACTCAAAGGTACTGAATTAGTATCCCATGAGACAAAAAATGAACTAATGAGTTGCTTGTTTAGCAAATGAGCCTTCAAATGCAAGAATCAGGTTAGATTTGAAACCTAAGATGACATATAGCAGTACTCCAGAGCCTGCAGACCAAGTGCTGAATTTGGTGTTGCTACTGTATATTGCTCTTTCCAGCAGAACACTCCAAAGCCAGGTTTGAATTACAGAAATGGGACACAACAACTTAAACACCTGAGCATTTTTAAAATACACTGTGGGATACTAGTAGGGGTTATTTAAAAAAAMCCACATACATTATAAAATTTGTAGCAGATAAAAATAATTCTGCAAAGCTTTATGTGTTGCTGTGAGTAGGCTGTTTTTAAGAGATGCACCCTTGCTTTGAGAGAGAAAAGATCCCGATCTTAAAATGATAAATATTTTAGTCCTTGAACTTCTAATTAAATTTTTAACCACTGAATATTAGCATTTCTACTAAGAATTCCATTTATAAAAAATATAAAGAGGCTTTAATATCTTCTTTCTACTGGGCGTACTTAAGTTTCCTGCACTTAAGTATAGAAGAGAGATTTGTTCTCTTGCAGTACTTGAAACGTATTGAAGTTATGTTTAATCTTTTCTGTGAAAAAAATAGACTTTTTTCTGTTCAAAAATCCCCACGTTCCTTTCCACAAAATTTTCTGTTTTGTTTTGGTTTTTACTTGMATTTTGCTTTATTTTATTTTTAATTTTAGCTTGAACTTACACTCATGRAAATGAGAGCCTACACCAATGTCTCTAATAAGAATTAACTGGTACCTAGAGTGCGGTAACATTAGAGGCATTGCTGGAAGACGGACTTTCATATGTGTAAAGTTTCTACTCATACAATYAATAAGATACAACTTTCCACAAAAAAAAACAAAACCTCATAATAACCTTTTTTTCTGGATTTAGTTCTAGAATAGACAAGAACATTCAAAATTAATTATTGAAAATCTATTTCATAGTTTGGAGGCATTGTTATGATGAGGTGATAATCTATTTCTAATAATCTATTTCCTCCATGAACACATCATCCGKTTAAATGATCATTCTTTTCTGTTTCTTCAGAAGTCTTTTACCATAGATTCATTTTAGATAGATTCCATTCAGTTACATATTGGGCTTTGATGCTAAAAGTGGCATCTTTATGCCGAATCTTTAATTTCTTTCTTTGTCCCTTTTTTTTTTCCTCCCCCAAATGGGTACAGTTTAGAGGGAATTAATAATTAATATTTTGGTRACTCACATGCAGAAGTGTTTTGACAAAACTGTCAAAAACTTTGCCATCTCTCTGAGCCTTTTAAACAGCCAGGATTTGGTACTGACGCTCCCGGTGAAGAGCAGAAACTGTTTAGGAGTCATCTGCAGATCTATTTAGTGACCACCGAGGGGCAGAAACGCATTTCAGCCCGTACTGCCCATTAGGTGCGAAATTAAAACAGAGTCCAACTACTCTTAACTGTCGGGTTTTTATCTTCTTTTTTCTTTTTCTCCTTTCCCCCCTCTTTTTTGTTTTTTTTTTCTTTTTTCTTTTTTCTTTTTTTCCCTTCCTTTCTTTCCCCTCAGTTTTAATAAGTGTACATATCTGGATCAGGTAAGATTAATTGCAATGGGGTAACGTCCCATCCGAGACCAAAATATAGCATCCACACATTTCTTGACTTTTCTTTTTAAGCACTGTCAGAACTATCAGCCTGTAGCCTGCCGAGGTATGAGCGGGACTTGCTCCCCAGGGAGRAGGACTCTGGTTTCACCTATCCAAAGCAGACGATTTACCTGATTTGCAATCTGCTCATTTCTAACCAAGCTACTTCCCTTCCCCTGGTGCGGCAGGTGTGCGAACCGTGTGACAGCAAGAGAGAACAGAAGGAACCGGGGCATTGCAGTTTGCTCAAGAAAACTCTTCTTTCCCGAAGAAGACGAAAAAGTGGGGCAAAACATTAACCTACCAAGCCCGCCTTCTTCCGCGCCTGCTGCAGCTCCTGGATGAAGTTTTGTAGCTCCTTCCCGTCCATGAACCCATTGCCTGCAACACAAAGAGTTACGGTTGCCGTCACCGCTCGCTCCGAACTCTCTCCGCTCTCCAGCGCCGGCAGGGGCGTCTCCGACCCGGCTGCTCCCTCCCGGCGAGCGGCTCCCCTCGCACTTCTCCCGGCCCCGGCCCCGGTCCCTGCCGGCTCCGGGGCTGCGCCCGAGGCTGCGGGCGGCGGGCGGGACGGGGCCGGTTTCGGGCGGGGAGCGGTGCGGTCCCCCCAGCCTCCCGCGGGCTCGCCCCCCTCGCCCCCCGCTCCCCCGCCGCCCCGGGGGAAAGGAGTCACCGTCGGAGTCGTAGTGGTGCCAGATCTCGAAGAACTGGGCTGCCGAGATCTCCACGCCCTGCAGGTGGGTCTCCGCCGTCATGGTGGGCGCGGGGCGGCGGCGCGGGGGGGGGCGCTGTCCGCGGTCCTGACTTGACTCTGACCGCGGCCGGCGCGGCGACGACGGCGACAGCTCCGACGGCTCCTCCCGCCGCCGCCCCGCCGAGGGCTATTTATGARGCCGTCCCGGCCGGGCCACTCCCCCCGGCGCTGCCCTCCCTCTCCGCGGGCCCCGGCGCGCCCTCCCCGCCCTGCGCGGGGGGGTCGGGGTCTCCCGACGGCGGCACCGCGGCTGGGGCCGGCCCGGCGGCGGAGCCCTCGGGAACGGACACCCCTCGACGTGGGAGGGATGGGAAGGGGTGTGTGGGTGCCGAGGGGAGAGCCCCGAGCAGAGAGAACGGCGCTGAGCTACCCAGGAGTTGCTGCGCATCCCTTGCTGCCCAGAGCGCGCCCGTGAGACGTGCGGACAGAGAGCCAGCACAGTTTGGCCGTGGGGTTTCCATGAGGAACAGGGTCCTGAATTTTATGGCACGACTTGTAGCACCCCAGCATGTCCCGGTACAAGAAAAAAAACCACTTGGGGCACCATGTGGGGTGCAAGGGAACAATTTTTCGCTGTTCCATTCCCCATCCTGGCCTGTAGACAGTTTTGCACAGAGCTGATCTCTGAAGAGCTGCAACCATTTAACCTGATATTCCCTCTGAGTAATGATGGGATATTGAGACATCCATATTGAGACAGTATAGAAACAGTGCAGAGGCATGAGGGACACTATCATAGTCTGCTATGACTGAGCAAGAGTTTTGGTTTTTGTTTTTTTTTTTTGGTAGAAGAGCTTTGGAGACTTGCCGTCCTATAGCAGTGAGCTGGAGGGAGGGGACAAGAGCAGCTTACAAAAATCTTCCTTCTGCAGTGGGGAAACATGGTGCTCTACTGGTAATGCTGACTAAGTCCCTTTTGGGTTGACTCATTTTAGTCATYAGGGCTACCTGGGTGCTCTGAAGCACTGAAACTGCCTTCCCAGCAGCATCCCTCAGATACTACATTGAATTATGATGTTTTGATGGTCAAGATGACTGGCTGACAAGACATTGCCAAGTACAGTAGGTAGGGTAATAAGGATGAGAGATGAAAACAGCTGGGAAACCCAGGAATCTCCATGTGTTAAGTGATCAGCATGGGTAAGAGCGGGACAATATTTTCTTAGGAATCACAAATAGTGTGAGCATAAAAAATAATAGGATAATGCAGAAGACAGCAAAATGCCAATGGGGATGGGTAGCGCAACAGGATGAGAGAGGAATGTTTAGTTAAAGGCTGATGTGCTGTGAGAGGGATTTCAGCAGATTGGGTGGCTGAAATCTTGTATGTATTATGGAACAAGATGTGGGCATAGTGATTAAGTAATCATGAGACCTTATACTTGATTCCCTCCATCTTTCCATTCTCCTGTTTCTCCACCTGTTATGGGCAGGCCACTCTCCTGTCACTGCTATTTGGCTGTGAGCTCTTCAAGAGATGCACCAGGTTGGTYTGTGTTTTGTTAGCTGCTAAACAAAGCAGGAGATAAGGGAAAAGACACGAGCTGATCATTAATCTCTTCAGTTCAAAATATTTGTATCAGTGAAAAATGTTTAGAATAGATTTGCAGCCACAAAAAAGTTYTGCAAACCTTTATGCTTGCAAAAGGTCTGAAGAACTTTTAACACTTCCTTACACTCAAGCTCTGTGTTTCACTATGTAAAAAAGAAATGAAAAATCATGACTGGGTCTATTTCCCATCTACAATTTCCCACCATTTTTCAGGCATGGCTTTCTCAGAGAAGGAGACTTCAGTGTCCTTATCCTGAAATGTTTGTAATCTGCCTACATCTTGTCTTGAAAATAAAAATCTGAACCTAATGCATTTCCATAAAGTAGAAATAATGACCAGAAAAGAGGGAATTCATGAGGCTTATTTTCACAAGGAACAAGGACATGGCAGAACTCCGGCCTTGACAAACGGAAGCACAGTGAATCGAGCCTGGGATTATTCTTTGTACTTGGAAAAGACAATGGGGTGCCAGTGACGCAAGGACACTGGAAGGAGACAAAGGTGGAACTAGCATTTCCTTMATTTTTAGATAGAAGATGTCTGTGCCTGTGAGGCAACTTCTTATACGCCAAGCGTATTGAATTACCCTGTCCAGTGCAGAATTTCAGCTTCCAGCAAGCCTGCAGGAAAAGAAACCAAGTACTGAACCTATTTCAACAGACCTCTGACTTGCATCTGATGTAGATTTGCTCCTTGCTGCTTACTATTTTCCAGTGGCACATCACATCTTGTTCTTGTTCCTTTTAAGTGACCCAAAAGACTGGGGCTGAATGGGAGAGAAGAATTCAGTGTTGTTTGGGGCCAGATCAACCTTGTTCATCTCTCTGTTCAGACTTTTAAACGAACAGGAGCTGCAATGCTTACATTTTCAGAAGTTCTCAGAATAAAATATTTTACATAGGTCATATGTGGCCAGGAGGATTTAAAAAAAGTCTCACACGAACTTTTGCTGCTTCTTCTCATAGTTGTATAACTGAGTGCAGATGATTGGGCATGTTGACCTCTCATTATGCTAACATCTRCAAAATCATTATTGACTACAGAGCATTTATGTATCTTTGTGTGTTCTTTGTTAGACAGTATATCAAGGTGAGTGGCTTCTGAGTTCTCACTGCTGCACTTGACATGATCCTACTGCACAGGCATAAAAGTAGCAGGCATTTCTGTGCAAAAATAATCACTTATGTAACTAACTGCACACCATATTTTTATGATTAATGAATAACCAAGCCAGCATTCATATTTAATCCCACTGGACTCTGCTTATGCAAAACTAAATCGGAARCTGGTCATTTCAATTCAAGAAGCTRTTAATTTCCATTGAAAGAGGAAGCACTGGAAAAGATTTAAAAATGTAGATATATACAGGATGTGATCCATAACCCAATGAAGTCCATGCAAATTTTTCCAGTGATTCTAGAGGGCTTTATGCAAGGACAAAATTCTTCCTATTTTCAGAAATAATATGTATGATGATAAGCATATATACACATTGATTAATGAATTACTTTACTGAGAAGCCTAAGCCTTGTAGTTCRTTTTAACTAGAGCTACATGAGCCAGATCCATATCTGGCAGAAAYCAGAAAAGCTACACTGAAGCCAGCTGGGAATTTGAGCCAGTATCTAAGTGATGATGATCTTCTTTGAAAACATTTGGAGTTCAAATGCTGTTGTTTTTTGGGTTTTTTTTTTTTTTGTTTTTTGTGACTTTTCTGAGACTTCTTAGCTCTGTCTACCAGACTTCTGGTTTTACTCTCAGGAAAGCACCTTGTGGTAATAGCCCAAGGGTTGCTCAAGATGCATGGAAATCCAACATGCCAATTATAACCTAGAATATCCCATAAATAAATAATAAGGCAAGTAATTCTCAGTCTGGAAACACAAATATTTAAGCATCATGTGAGCATTCCAAACTTGATTTTGTTGAGCAGAGATCAAAAGAGACACAAAGGAAAGTTTGTAAGAAGGTCCAAATGGACATGTCCTACACGAACAACACAAAAGTTCCACAAGAACTATAAAAGTTGTTTATTTAGCTGTTCTCAGTCCTCCATCAGAAGTTATGACAAAGGTAGAGACTGTTCTGTCACCTCTCTTCTGAAAGGCCATATTCTTGTGTTTTTCTGAGGTGTGGCTGGATTTGTCTTATGAATTGCTTCTTTCCTATTAGATCCTTAGTGAGTGTTAGCAGCACAGTCATTCCTGAAAGATGTGGAAGGAAATTCTGGTACTTGGMTGTAGCTGCTCTCTATGGTTCTACTTTTCTATGGGGAACCATAAGAGTAAGAGTCATTTTTGAAGCAAGTGATTCTCTCGATTGTAATTATAACCTTTTCATGATACAGAGAACATCTCTCTTGCTCTTCTTCACTCTTACATTAAAATACATATCAGAAAAACATCATAACTGGAAGTCTTTCATAAGAGAAAAAATATGATGATTATGTTAATTCTGAACAAGGGCAAACAGCTGTACCTACACAGAGTATAGCATAGCATATCATAGCACATCCTGCTATTTTACATCCTGCCAGTCTTAATGGTGACAGATGTACAAACCAGATGAAAGGTAAGGGCCAGTGCTTTATAAAGTGATCCTAGGAACCCCAAACCTTGGGAAGAGTTTTTTATTTTTAATCTTTCACCCAGGTACTCAGATAAGATCTCCAAGCTTAATTCTGGCACATAAATCAGGCAGAGAAGCTGGAACAGTGTTGGTACCTGTTTTGGGCTGTGGCAGAGTTTGCAGAAGTAGTGTTGGACTCCAGAGGGCCACTTAAAGATGTGTGCAMCTGCCACCAACTATGGCTGCTTGTGGGTAGAGGAACATGTCTTTTCAGAATACTTGGCTAATACAATAGAATAATTAATTGTTTACTTTTTCTTTATCACCATTTCAATCAGCAGTTGTATTCTTTAAAAACAAAAACGAAAATGTGGCATTGAAATGCACTCTCTATCTTAAGCTGCCCTTGGATTATATAGTAATTATGGTAAACCATTATTGGCACAGGAAATATATTATGTAAATCATGGTGTGCATGAGCCTATACTGTTTTTCACASACAGTATCACAAAAAAAACTATTTTTCATGCACAAGACAGAATTGTCCAAAATAATTTTGAGGACTTAAACTATGTTTTAATAGAAATTACAAGTTAATGAGTCACTTGTGAATACACACTGCAGCATAATCCAAGCCTTAATCTTCTGACAGGTGAAGCTAGGTTCTAGTTCATCCCTTTCTAATCAACTTTATACCTTTACAGTCTTATCCGTAGCTTTCCAAGAAGCAGCATAATGACAAGGCAATGCTCAGCAACAGTTTTGTTACCATTAGAAGGCCTAAAGTCTATTCAACCATGCTTTGCATGTCTTCCCATCCTGTAAGGTCCTCAGAACATTTCATTCTTTACTTTTCAGCTCACTTCCTTCAAAAACTAAATGGATGCCCAGCACAGACCTCATGAGTGGCATTGGCCTGACTCCAACCCAGCCATTCCCAGGRGCTGGAATCAGCTCCTGACATGGGGAAACAGCTTTTTTGTTTGAAGGAATACAGCACCATGTTCATGAAAKGTTGTACTGAGTTCCCAGTGTACCAGTAACACTAGAAATAGCACCTGATGTGGATGGGATCTGCTTGATGATCTGTTTGATACTCCAGAGAAACAATGGCCAAGAAGAAAACAAGCAAAATCATGCAGCATTTTGTTTTTGTCTCAGGCTTTCCCAAGATAATGYCTAACTGTGTATTGTCTTGTATTTTGCTGGCAAAATAACAATGAGATTTAAAAGGGCTTTAGTGATGACCTAGCTCATACYAGTAGAAAGCAGCTTGGGGATGACCCAACTCACACCAGGAAAAGCAGCTCCTCTTRCCCACCTGCCACAACCTCAAAACACCTTTACACCGGTGGCATGTGAGGTGCTGTCAGTTACTGCTACAGCCAAAGCTACTCCTGCCACAAGGAGACCTTCAGCTGTTGCCTTGAGCTCTCTCCATGGCACAGAGTGACTGGGGATGAGCTACAGATCACTGAATCCAGAGCGATGTCTGAGAGCCTGATCCAGTGTTTACAAACATCAGTGCTCATGCTTGATCTTCAGTTTCAGTGGGACTTTAGTGGCTTATGTTGCTATATTACAGATTGGATTTTTTTTTTGTTTGTTTTTTGTTTTGTTTTGTTTTGTTTTGTTTTGTTTGTGTTTTCCTCTTGTTCCACTGTTTGGATAATGTATATTTGCAAGTAATTCCAAGCAAATTCAGGAGAGTTTAATTGCCTAGCAAGTACTTATCTGGGATGTTACTGCTACTAATAGTGGTGGTAGGTAACTAAAACTTTCAGAGACCCACCTTGTGAGATGATTTACTGGAAGACTGCTGAAAATTTAGGATCTAAATTTAGAAGGTTTGCCTGTCTCTTTCAGGATTTCAGAGCTCCTTTTGATATTTAGCACACTTTCACTTCATGTCCTGGAGTACTCAGACTGTGTCTTAGTACTTACAGGGCAGTATGCATGCCTTGTCCAAGTATTAGCTCCAAAATGGGAGGAGAGATGGATGTGTGTCAGTGGTCCTTGTTCCCAGAATCCTCACTTCCTGAGCACTGACTTCTTTTTTTTTGCAAAGAAACTTGAGCTGACAGCTGAAAGGAAAAATAGTACGCCCACAGGTCCTGCTGTCCTGGTGAGTGGGGGAACAGGGCTGTGGGATGCACCCTGGGCCACACCTGCTCTGCACTCCAGACACATCCATAAAGCACTATTCTCCTTGGAGAAAAAGCTGATTGTGTTTCTAAAACTTGGGGGTGCAACTCAGGAGTATGTTAGATGTGATGGGATCCATGTTAGATGGTTTGTTGTGTCTGCCCTGTGGACAGAAAGACAAACAAATCCTCCTCTCTGTTTTCTTTGCATCATCTTAACTGAACTCAGTGCTCTTTAAGAAGGGAATGAATCATGAGAAATGCAATCTGTGTCTCAGAGTAGTTACGTAGGATGATCACATACTGTTAATTTATAACTAGGAAATGCAGTTCTTCATAAATGTTGAATTAAAAACTTAAACCACTGTTTTTTTCTTGTTTAGGTTCACAGCACAGGCCTCTCCTATCCAATGTTTTAAGAGTCTACCACAACATAAAAGCTGCATGAAAAATACTAATTTTAGCAAAGTTAAGGAATATGAAGTTGTTTAATAAGTAGCTTCAACCTTTTGTAAGTAATGGAAAAACTTATGTTATCTCATTCCAAATTCTTTTATTGCAGTTATAGGTCAACCCACACAACATCAAAGCTGTAAAATTACACGGTGAGAGTCTCAAAGGGTAATATGGAAAAAACAATAAATAAAGCAAACAATATTATAAGGTGAACAGGTTCATCTTCCAACCGCGCTGAACTCAAAACTAGCTCAGCAAAAATGACGTAAATGCCATTGTAATAAAAATTTCAGTCACAGCATCTGCTGCAGTGCATTGCGAGTTCTTGGTATGAAGAAAAATCTGTGTAATCAATTATTACTGCAACTAGAAGTCTACAGAAGCAGGCATGTCACTTGGTTTACTTTTTCCAAGCAAATACCGTAACTGTAGTTCAGCTRTAAGGTCTGTTCTTATGCACAGCTCTCAGTGAAAATCAGTGGTTGGTAATCCTGCATATCAAARGGAGAATAACTCTTCTATATGCTGTTTATCTCCCAAATTATATGAGCTCTTTTCACACAGACTGTTGCATTTTTCTATTTTTAATTTTTTTTCTACTTTTTATAATTCTATCATCTTATCTTCTTTTTTACCCACAGATTAAAATACATGCATGATTTTATTAAGAATATAGAACTTTTCACTGTGAAAGCAGACTTTAGAACACTGTTTTTCGTCCTCCTGAACTATTTTAAAAAATAAATTGATGTTCTTTACATATTTGAATAGTTAGCTGATGAGTTCAAGATTTGAAATTTAGTAAGGAGTCTTTTTTTTTWAAATTCTCTTAGGCATATTACTTCTGAAGGGAATTGACAGCTTCTTCTAAGTAGCTCCTGGAAATGATTGCAGCATCTGATAAGCACAGCGGCTTCTTGGAATCTTTTAAATGATGCATTAAAAAGCATTTATTTTGTTTCATTTCAAAATTTGATCCATTCTACATGCCTGCACTCAAGTTCAAGATTAGAAGCTTTCCTTCCAACAATTAATAACATAACCACTTATCAAAATTGTCCAAGGTTTGCAGTAAAATTATGATTAGAAGGTTTGATATAAAAGCTGGACCCTTTTCTGAGCAAAGATCAGGGCCTCACCTCATAATTGTGGAAAGAAATGACATTTACAACAGCCAGAGAATGGAAAATGTTAGCGAGTTAAAGCAAACAGAAGCTAAACGTTAGGCTTTCACAACACAACAGTGCAGTGTGTCCAACCTGTTATCAGTTTACAACTTTAGCCTCGCAGTCCTGTTTCCAAATTCACAAAGTTCTTTGTTACTTTCTGATTGAGATCGACCTGGATTGCACAGCCATTCCCACCGTGCCTCGTGCCGCTGTGGGAGCCAGAAGTGTCAGGGCTGTGCAGACCAAACTGCTGCCTTGCTTCTCAATCGTGAATGTGAGCATTTAGTATCTGCCATGAAAAGATTTTGAGGAGCTTGCTTTCCTTTCTCAGCTAAGGACTAGCTGTGGCCACCAGCAGGGCGGCCAGTTTGACCAAATGGAAGCAACGTAAATCAGGAAAAGCTCATCCTATATTTGAATAGCTCTGAACTAAGCAAAACAATGATATGCAAAAATACTTGTRGACATACCAACTGATCAGGCTTTGCTCTCAACAGTACAGGAAAAGTGTGTTATTCATGCTTCAAATGGTCTCTATACTGTCAGGGCACAAACTTACTTGCCCAGGTGTTTTTAGCTTGATCTCACCAATTGCAACACAAACCTGACCTCAGGTCCAGGTTTCTAGTCTCACATCCACTTGGGGAAAAAGCCAGCAGAATTTTTGCACAAGTTTTCTTTGTGATCCACCTTTAGCTCTTCACCTGAAGCATGGGAATCCACACATTCAGGTGTTTGAGCTGGCTCCCAGATGCCAGTTTGTCTGCAGTGAACCTATCCCAGACTTGCTGAAAATGAGAATAATAGCCAGAGGTTTTCAGTTGTTCCAGGTTTTTCAGTTGTTTTCAACAACTTCTAGCTGGCTGTATCAGTCACTCAGTTTCAGAATGATTATTTTGAAATGTCTGTCCCTCTGCTTCTCACCATGTCCCTACTCTTCCCACAGCCTGGAGTAAGGTAAGGAAGTACTTGGCTCTGTGCCATGGAAAAGCCAAAGTGGCAGATAAAAGCAGTGCTCTYACAATGAGATCCTCTGCAACCTGAAACAATACATGAATCTGTGCCCAGAATGGACAGAGGAAAATATCACAGAAAGCCACAAAAACCAAATGAACCAACTGAGAAGCAGTGAAACTCGTGAGCTTTAACACCAGCATTGCTGCAGCCTGACAGAGCCTGACTTAGACCTTTGGGAGGACCCAAGCTCCCGCCTAAAGGAGGGATTTTTCTTCTCCACCCACCTGTATGGGGGGGTGACTTTATCCAGCCATATGTAGGAAGATGAGCTACTCCTGTTCTGGTACAGACAGAGCTCCAGTGGCTTCTCTTGAAGTCATTCARATGGGACAGATGCACCAGAAAGTAAATATTTGTTCTGGTGCTGAGCTCTGCTCAAATCCTGCATTAACCCTATGGTGCTTAAGCTTGACTGACCAAAATCTTGCACTGTGGATAACTCACATAATTTTGAGCAGACTCATTCTGATTTTCAATTCAAAACTTTATTGTTCCCTTTATTTCATGAATGTCCTATATGCCTTGTGGGCTGACACTTTTCCTCTTCTCTGTGATATTCTTTAGGGTACAAATAAGTGGAGGAATTAGGAGTGTTTCGCATGGCTGCTCTTCAGATTTTGAAACATTTAGAGCCTTTATCTTTGAGAAAAGTTTTCTAACTTCAGTGGGCCTTTCCAGTACTGTTTCTAAATATTTAAAACAATCTCTTTCACCATACATTTTCCCTTGACAAGCCAAGTTCATTGAGTGCGATTAACCTTTAATCTTTATAATTAATGTTTCAAGTAACTTGAAGACACATTTTAAACACTGCAAGCTGCATGTCTTCCCTGGATGGCAGGGCAGGGCTTTTTTTAGCTCACAATGCACATGTGTATGTCTTGTATGGCTTGTTGATGCTCTCCATGTTGATACAAAAGCCCAAATAGTTCTCCAGTTTCTTACACAGGACTCATATTCTTCCCTTTTGCTACACATACAGCTTCAAGGTCATCTGTTCCTAAAACTAATGCACAAAGCAGATACAATTCAAGAAAGTGGGAGGAGGCTTTGATTTCACAGGAGGCACAGTGGGCAGGCTGGATTCTTTAGGTGACAGAATCGGCGGAAGCTTTCTTCATGGTCACTTCTTCATGGGCAGAACACCGGTAATTGCGATTCATGATCTCYTCTCTCCATGTCATTAAAAGACAATAGAGCACAAGCAAACAGCAATAGAGTGCTTCCAAACTGCTGGCAACCAGAAAGTATCTGGAACTTGCATGTTGAAGATATGGCCCAGGAAATCCCACTAAATATGACCCCCATGGAGCAGCCTGAGTTCAAGCAGGACTTTTGCATTAAGTGAAYGCCCAATGTGATTTCCTGTTCTTTGGACCAGAATTGTTAACAAATGCTAGAAAACAAGTAAAAATGTAAYACTTTGCAGCTCAGTTTTTCAAGTAGATCTTTCTCCTGAGAGGAGGAAACTTTAGCAAAAGAGTAATGTGTATTGTTTTGTCAAATTGCCTGATTAAGGTAATACAGTTTAGAGATTTATGTCTGGCTCCAAAGTCTGTATCTAGGCACCTGTGAACACACTGTATGATTTTCCAAAACTCTCATGCACACAAATCCTATTAAAACAGTGGAAGCAGCAGATATTCACCAACCTTTCATGAAGGCTTTTTCCTGRAAGCAGAAAATATTATCATCATCATCACCATCATCATCATCAGTTTTAGGAGCTTTTGTGGTGTGTACTGTAGTTCAAGATGGAAGCAAGTGAATTTCTTCCTAAACTTCCTAAGTGGAATGAAATTTATATTTTTTATCAGGATCATACCTAAGGCGAGAGCCACGGAAACATAACTGAAAGGTGCCTGAATGGCCTTCATCTTTAAGTGTCTGATGCTTCATTTTATTCCATGGAGCTCAAGCCATAAGTTTGGAAAGTCCACAAATTTCCTATATCTACAATTCAATGCAGGMTACATAATGATCAAGATATATCAAATTTTCCCAGCACCAAAAGAGAGGAGATGAAATTAAGTGACTAGACTAAGATAAAACTAGTTGGATCAGATATAGTTAACTTGAATTGCTTGTGAAGATCTATTTTAAACTTAAGATTAACAAGTTTGTGTTGCTGTAGGCATCACACTATCAGACTGGTTAACACCAGTTGCTCTCCCGGACATGCTCTCCAGATTAACCAGGCATGAAGTAACAGAACCTAAATATAGGTTTCTATTTTTGTTAGAAGGTGTTATCCTTACCAGGTAAAATTTCTCATTCTTTCTCTCAGTAGTATATATGGTTTTTACACTGTCAGTTTGTGTAAAGCAGAGACAAAGCAGCTATACAGTGGCCACTGGTAGGTATTTTACATTGGCAAATAAAAGTATTTGGAACCATCAAAGGGAATTTAGTGCAGTTGCTTTAATAGCTCTCCTTGAAGATGTTGAAATYTTTCTAATGACTTTAAGCATGTGGCATTTATGAAAATATGAGTTAAACCACTGCTCATGCAAATGCTGTTAGCTGTCAGGGAGTGCTAGTCTGGCAGATGTACCTTAGCTTCAATCTGCACTCTCAGCTTCTCTGTTTTTTTTGTTTTTTGTTTTTGTTTTTGTTTTTTTTGTTT
>NW_026623373.1:0-11243 GCF_030028575.1 Malurus melanocephalus | reverse complement strand
CCTCAAGATTTAATTTAGGACAAGGTAAGGAGAGAGGTCCTTTAAGATTTTAGCAGGAAATACCCTTGGTTTACCAGCTCCTGCAATCTTGGCTCAGTAAGGCACTTTGTTACCAGCACCAGGTCACCATGCCCAAGAAATCTCACATCACTGGAAGGAGTCCCAAATACTGCCCAAACACTCCCYCAGCTCAGCTTTGTATCATCCACACAAAACAGCTCTAACACCAGCTTAACTCGCCTCCAGATGATCCCCAGCTTGGGGAGACCCTTGGTGCTGAGAAAAATCAGTTTGACAACTGCCATGGCACCTCTGTGTCCCAAGGTGGCTGGGGCAGGTGAGAAAATGACTCTCAGAAATTAGAGAAATCCTTCAGCCTCTCTAATGACAGCCCAGGACTTGTAGGGGAGCCTAGGAGGAGGGTGAACCCCAGGTCAGGGGGCATTAACGCCACCTAAGTGCCTCCTCATTAAAGTGATGAGCAGSTCCACAGGTCTCCATAGCTATAGTTGTGTTAATGCATTGAAACCTATTTTTTTAATTGCAAGGTAGTCCACGCTGCTGGATTAGTGACTACYCTGCTTGTGAATGAGTTGGGCAATTTCTTGTCCCCTCTTGTGCTTAAAAAAGTGGTTCTGAGAGGGAAAAATAACTCCTGAAAAATACAGATAATCATCTAATAAAGGAAGAGAATTCAGAAATAGAGACGAGTGGGAATCACTTCTGTGTTAGTTGTTATTGTTTGTATTTTCTTGCTATTTACAGATTGAATAGGGTAGGCTCAGGATTCAAGATTTTTGCACCTGTGGTAAATATGCCTCCAAAATTGATGCATCCCACTCTTCTTCATTTGCGTGTAGGCAAAGCTTAGAAACACTTTGTTTTACAAGGTGTCACTGCAACCATTGCCTGCAGAGCAAGTGTCTGACCTGGAAGGAAAGAATCCTGTTTTCTCCAGAGGGATTTGRGTGAAGCCTGAAATGCATTTGTATTGAAAAGAGTGGTGTGCAGATTTGTCCCAGTGTTTTCAAAGTATCTCTTAAAGCCATCCAAGACAGCATTTCATTTCTAGTTCACTTGGGTAATATGAAATGCAAGAAAAGATTAATCAACCTGCTCTTCTAAGACACGTGACAGAATTCATTATTTACATGGAAGATATAAAAAGTTTGTTTAGTCCAGGTTTGAATTAAATTTTTATTGTGTAAGTGAACTTCTTGCTGGTGATCTGCATCTGAGGAAGGACACAGAGCTCTTTCCATGCTGGTTCTGCTTGCTCATAACCCTTTTACCAGCACTTGCAGAGTGACAGCCGGGTATGGCATAGATGTGACAAATTCTCTTTATCCCCAGGAATCTCTTGTCTTTCATTTCTTCTGCATAGCCTAAGAATCAGGAAGGCACTTGGGTCTATGACTCACGTTTGAAAATAAGTATATAAAGAGCACAGGTACATTTTTCCAGGAATATTTTCCTATTTTCATGGGTGATTCAGACATAAATAACCCAGGAATACAAGCAATGCTATTACTGACGTGTGGAGTGGACCATAAGGCAACCATCATGTGGCACATGGGTCCTCTGCCTCAAAMCTATTTCTTCAGAGGCTGTCAATTCTTCTGGTGAATGACAGATCTTGGGCCCTAATCTGCTTGTCCCAGGCTCATGACACCTGACAGTGCAGCCCTAGATGTCACCTTTTTTTATTCCTGTCTCCTTCAAATCCCTCTTTCTTTAGTGAGGGGTACCTTGAGCTGAGGAGAGGAGAATCATTCCCAGAATTACAATTGCTCTGGACTTCAGCAGACTCCAATTTTTGTGTTCCCTGGTGAAGTATCTATCTTGCTTCAGGATTTGTACCTCTCCCTTTTCTCTTCCTGCATCTCCAATAGTCTCAGGAGCAGGTTTGCCCTCTCCTTTTTGCCCGTGAGTCAGCCTGTAGTGTGGTACCTCAGGCTGGGGTTCTCTCCCATCCTCCCCTTGCAGCTGTTTGACACTGAATGGTGGCTGAATGTTGAATGAAACAGGAAAAATTGCAAGTGGGAGTTTTTCTTCCCCTTTACCCACAAGAATATGTGATCACCTAAAAGTGAAAGCTTTCCTCCCCTGAAAAGGGTAGGGCACCATAAGTTCAAGTCCTTATGGGCAGAGCAGCAGGGTGTAACCCCAGCTCCCAGACCCCACTGAGCACTTTGCCCAAGTTCATTGGTTAAAGTCTGGGATGTGGAAGTTCCCCTTTTTCTGAAGTCGCTGCCTGGCCTGCGTTATGTTGTAACAATAGTTTAACAAACTTTTCAGGCTTATTTGAAAAAGTCAGTCCTGTGGCTGCCCCGTTCTGAAGTGTTTTTTGTATTGTAAAAGGAGATCGGTATCCTGAGGAGAAATGCTTTAAAACGCCCCATTATCACATGGCACAGCATTTAGGGGCTGTGAGTACCGCCCTTGGCGCCGGGCGGCCCCTACCAGACTGAGCACTTTGGAAATTTCCACTTGGTTTGTAAGAATCTTCGCCCCTGCTTTGTCTGGCTCCCAGTTCTTGAGGCAAAGATCAGAATTCATGGCCAGAATATTTACTGGGTACAATGGCTGGGTTTTACAAGGTCTGTGCTCAGGAATCTCTTTCAACAATGTACTGACTCATTAAAAATTGTATATTTACAGCATGGAAAATTTAGAAATTTCCCTTCTCAGAGTATTTTGCTGCCTAAGTAGGAGCATGATAAGACACATTGTTYACTTTTATGGTCAATAAAGTAAAGCCTGTTCTCAGGTGCAGGGCTCTTAAGTGGCTGTCCATTGCTAACATGAGACTTTAGACAGATTTTATCCTTCTGACGTTCAGTGGAACAAATATCCTGTAGTTTGCAGATAAGGATCACTCCAGGATCAGTTTCAGTTTGACACAGTTGTTTCAAAATTCACCTTGGGTATATTTTTTCCCTTCAACTTTATCTAAAAAACTAATCAGCCTGGCTAATGAATTAAAGGGGTCAGAGGAATCAATGGTCCTTATTTGCATGAATTTAAATTAATACATACCTGTTKTATTGAAAAAGGAGAGACAGCTCTGGTATTCATAAACGACTGATGGACAGCGAACATAATTCAGTAAAAATATTCTGGTTTTCTTGTTATGAATTAACATACTTTGAAAATATAAGTATTTTTTAAATTAAAAAGACTTATCATGGGAAAGTGATCTCTGGACAGGTAAATGGTGCAATTGAAAGGAAGGATGATTGAATAGCTGAGGTCCTGCTGTTAGACTTAGGAGGTCTGGACTCAGTGCTCCCTGAACTGACTCTCTGAATGGCTCTGGGAGCTCTTTGGATCTCTGGTGCTTCAATTTCCCATTCATGATTTTTCTTTCTTAGAGTAATACGGTGAAAATGAATACCTGAGAAGCTAAGGATGTCAGATTTTCAGTTGTGCAATATGGTGAGAATAGAAGACAAATACAAAAGAGAAAAGGTCAGTCTCTTCTGAATGGAATAAAGAGATGTAGTGGGAAAGCTGGAAGGGCTGACAAGGCCTTTTTGTTAAAGTCCATCTTGTTTTTCCATGACATGCTAAGCTAGGTCTGTAATATGGAAGGCTCCAAGAAATGTTATTTGAAAACACAAGGTCTGTTTCCAAAACTGTACAGTCCCTAATCATTCTTGAGACCTCTGGAAAATTGCACTGCATTCTTCTGGAAATTATTATATGTATTTAAGGTAATGAACTTGCTTGTCAGACTGCAGGCTGCAGAGTTAAAAAGACTCATGACTATTCTTGTAATATTTGCTCAGGAGAAAAATACTCAGAATTTGGGTMCCACTCCTGCTGAAGCATACCTGCTTTTCATTGCAAGGACAGGGGATGTCAGCTGGCAGGACTTTATTAAAGTCAGTGAGATGGCTCAGGTGGGGAACAAAACTGGTCTGAGCAAGTCCTCTTTATGCAGAAATGATGGACAGTTCAATGCCACAAAGTTCAGTGCTGTACAGAGAGCACTGAATTGTTGCTGTGGCTCCAGCTGGACCCACAGAAGCTGGGTAAGCTGTGGCAGCCAGTGTGAAGTGCTGGCATGGCCCCATTGAGGCAAAATGGTTTCATTTGCAGTAGATACTAAAGGTAAAACATTTTGTGCAGCCCATTTTAGTTCCTGAATCGTTTTAAAAATTAACTCCTCAGATTATCTGTGGCAATCTGTTATTGAAAATTACTTGATAAAAACCCCATAGTAGGTCTTAGGTGTCTTATTTCTCATATAAACATCCTCAACCACTAGACAGAGAAAATRTTTGTTCCCCTCTTCTGTGCAGAAATGAATGGCTTTCATGGCAGGGAGGAGATGTMTTTTTTGCAGCCCACAATAAGCATGGGGATAGTTGCTTGGAAAGGGCACTCTCCTACTCAGAGTTCAACCCTGTTAGCACAAAAGCAGAAACCAAATGCAGATCTCTGCATTTCAGGCAGATGCAGACACCAACAGGAGAAGCAGATCCCTATGAAAGGTTTGAATGAAAGGGTTCTGTCATGGTCAGTTTAGAGAAGAAACAAACTTGGAGCAAGATTCACAAGCATTGTGGCACCAGTTCAGCACTAACCAGCCCCAGTGTAACTCCTGCAGTCAGAAGATTGCCTGGTACATCCATTCCTGAAAGGCCACCTCTGTTTCCCTTAGGACCTCAGTACTTATCTGTATGGGAAGAGATTTTGACCTAAGAGTTACATAAGGGGAGGATTTCAAGACACCTTTTTGGGGCTCTTCTGCTTTGCTGACTTGGGTGGGTTTCCCCTGGGTTACCAGTCTTCCCCATCTCTTCAGAAATGCTGCTCTATTTCCAGCTTGTGTAAGCCAGGGCCACACATCAGAGGGATAGAGGACAGTTGTCTAAGATCCTTTGTGTGCCTAGCCCTTTGTTAGTATTAATAACAATAGTTCAAAACTGAAGGCATTCAAATCTTTTCTGTCTATAGAGAAAGAAATGAAACAAATATTTAACTTGATTTAACTTGATCCAGGGCAGGAAGGAATGTTTCACAGAGCTCCGTGATGTTCCTATTGACTTTCTCTGTGCACTATKCTTTTAAATTTCTTCCTTCTTGTTTGGTGAAAATGTAAGGACAAATGTCCTCAAGCTCTTTTTCAATCTCTGCAACAAGTTCTGGTTTTAACTGGAGTCATTTTGAGGGTACTAGATAATGAAGAGGGAACATTGTGCTCTGGGGACACATTTCCATAGGGTAATGCTATTGAGCTGCTTGATTTGTGCACAGCATTCTGTCTTGGGATTAAAGCTAGGGAGGTATTTGGAAAACTACCTACTCCCTCAAGTTATTTGGTTGAAGTGTGCTCACAAAATACTCATTTGTGTTTATAACTGCTCTGTGCAGATTTTTGGCAGATGTTGTGCTGTTAGGCTGAAATATGGTCCTTTGTTCTCCTTAATAATCAAGAGCTGTTAATACCACGCTGTGTTTCTGATGTCTTTTTGTTGGTCAAKAGTCTCTGCCCTCTTTGCTCCAGGAGAAACAGGGATGGAAGCAGTGGGAGCAGACCACTGCAACTCCCTCTTATCTGATCTTACAGGCTGGCAAAATGAGAAGATGTCTGGGAGGAAGAGCCATTTTCTTTTAATCAATTATTAACCAGTAAGTCACGCCAGCCAATCTTTGCTCAGCAGCTGAGTGAAACTTGTGAGCAGGTTTTGAGCAGATCAGGCTTAGATGCAACCAAGTGAGAGGAAAATAATATTCTGGGCTAACCTACTGAAAAAAACATACCTGGTATCACTGCAGTGAAGAACACCCTATCTAGTAGCAGGTTATGTTGGCCAAATATAACCACCTAGTGCCAGCTTGGCACAGCGTTGTCACTAGGGCAGCTATTTTACTGAGAGTGATACAGTACCTGTAGCTGGTACATGTTGTCAAAACACTGGTGATGTCTTCATCATCACAATACCCCTTAAAATGGGATATTTTAAGGGGTGCACAGATGCAGTGCAGAAATAAAGCCCTCATTTAAACTTTTTTTTTTTTTCCCAGGGAAAATAAAAGCCAAGCTACTAATTTTTTTTTGTTGTTTTTTTCCTCGCAATAAAAACTAATTGTAAATATGATAAAAAGAAAGATTTCTCCAGTTTAGCAGTCACACAAGCTAGGTATTCTAACAAAGGTCATCAAAAGATGCATATCAATTAAGGAAATAGGGTCAAAGTTTTGGATTTGCAATGACATTGGATGCAAAGCAAGCAAGATCCAGATTAAGGTACATCTTAGTAAGCGTCCAAGTTGACCTGCTGGAAAAAGTAATTCCCATAAGTTTCCCATGGAAAAGCTGATATATGTTCTCTACCTCTGATTCATAGGTGATAGGACATACAAACCTGGTCACCTTTTAACACCAGGAAGACTTTTYATGGCTCTGCAATTATAGCTTTCTTGGAAGAAGCCCTCTGGGACCTCAGATTGCCAGTCCTGCTGCAACTRTGTGCTACAGAGTTTAAATGGGGACTTGAAGTAAACAGCTACCAAACATTTGTTAGAAGTGATTAAATGTTCTCAGAACACTAGATTCTCAAAAAAAAATATTGCAGCTGTGTATGTTTTTTATAGTTGTCTTCAAAGAAGATCTTACTCTACAGCCACAGAGGTGTATCATTAATGAACAGCAAATWAATCAAAACATTCTTCTGATAATATGCTTGTCCTCAAGTTTTATAAGCATTACTTTCAGCAAAGAATTTGATAATGAGTTTCCTGCCACACAAAGACTTACTCAATAGAAAAAAAAAAAAAAGAGAAATGCACAGAGATAACTATGTAAGAGTATAATGCTGATAAATTATTAGAGCTATTCAARTGCAGTCCTCAGAGCAGCTTCAGTCTGAGCTGTTCTTCTATACATAAAAGAACTTGCTTTATAGGCTTTTTATCTACTGTGATACACTATTTTGGATCAGATGTGTGTTTTGATACAAATGTCTCTGCTCATGACTACCATGCTTGGGCTCCTGTTGTGGAACAGTTTTTGAGACATTAATTGGATTCCTTTCCCATGGAACTGGAGAGGAAAAYGCTCTCTAGTAGTGTCACTAATGTATTGCAGCCCCAGACAGGTCTGTGGGACTGGACTAGAGCTGCTCTGGAGAAAGAAGCAAAACAAACCCCTGTGACAGGTGCTGTGTGGATGTTGGGTTCTCCCTTTGTAAATCCACTCCTACAGATCCACACATTTATATAATACAGATGGAGGTTTTATCATCAAGGCCATATCTACTAAAGGGAATAACAATGTTTTTATTCTTGCTGAACCAAATTTTATTCTTGCTTTTATTCTTGCTGAACCAAACTAACAAAGCTGTTGTTTGGTTTGGTTTGTCATTTTACATCTTTCCTTCTAATCCAGTCCTATTCTACTCCATTCCTATGTTTAACGAACAGACTTGCTTAATGAAATGCAAAGGATAGCATTTAGCAGTCCCATTGAAGTAAAWAATGTTGCAAAGGTGTCACTGCAGACTACTTGAAATGCCATGGAGTCCCCACAATCAGACTTATTTGACCTTGGCTACCTTACCAATGCTGAAGACATGCAARTAGGAATAATATTTTTAATCCTGATCCCCTTCTGAGTTCTCCAGACTATAAAGCATGTAACTTATACAAATAGGTGAGATGGTACAGCTAGACCCTAGCAGTACTGCTTTTAGATATGTGGGGTTGACATGAAGAAGAGGCSCAAGCTAAGACATTGGAGATTGATTTTAATGTCCCAATGGACCAAGAGACAGCATTCATAAAAGACTAAAGCTGTTTGGTTACAAGAGTTCTGTAATTATTTTCTGTGTTCGTAACATGTGGATCTTCACCTTTTGTCTGCTGAAGCTGTTAAAAATAATTCACCTGGCATCAGAAGGACAGAGCCAGGGCCCATCAGAAATAGGCAGTTCCCTGACAGGCAAATACCACCACATGCATGAATTATAATCCCCTCACCACTGCCTTGGTGGTAATAATATAAATCTCTGTGTTAGACATGTCTATCTCTGTATATAAATGAAAGTGAAACCAGTGTATATTTCAATGGTGTAGTACTATGGTAATTTTTAGAAAAATCCTAAGTGTGTGTATATCTTCAACATGAAGATTCTTCAGATTTTAATAGGATGGGCTTTGGCTAATACCACTCTGTGTTTCATTTATATGCCTTAGATAAGAGATTAGGTTTTCAAACTGCAGATGGAGGTGAAACAAGTGTCTTTTTCAAGTTAATTTCACTTCCAAGCCATCTCAGTAGTGCTACTAATGAATTTCTGTCTCTACGTATATGATATTTCTGAATGTCTATCACCAGGGTACCCAAATGTCATTATAAATTTAATGAACAGCTGCTGCCCATTAAAAGTAAGTGTAACTTCTATTGCTTAAATTAAACTAGTTTAAAGTAAAATGAGCATTTAGGTTAGGCAGGTGTTGCTGCTATTTATATCCAAAAGTTGAATTTCTCCTAGACTGAGGGCCAGTTTCATATTGCATTTTCTTCTGCCACTGTTATTTTACCAGAAAAAAAGTTGCATAAATTAGTATCAAAACTGCATTTCAGCTCAGGTCATCTCTAAAATATAAGTGATCATGGTAGAGGATTGAATGATCTCAGATGAGGAACTTCTAGCATTTGCTTTTTATATTGTAAATTGAAGATATTATGCTGAGGTTAATTGGGCCATTCCATCGTGTTCTTCACTTTGTCTTTCCTTAAAGGAATCAGTGAGATTGCTTGCTAAAACTCCTATTATCCCTGTAACAAATCTTAGTTTTACTACTGCTGGTCTAAGAGCAGAGAAAATGATTGGGGCAGCTCTGTAGCAGAATCAATTAGTGTCTTTGACATTCTTTTGAATACTCGATCACCAGAGTTCACAGAGGTGTCCAGAACCACACTTGGTCAGGGCGAATAGACCAGGAYAGTTGTGAACTCTCTGCCAGGTAACTAATAGCAGCTGACAGGGCCAGGTTCAGTATATCTAGGGTTGCTCTTTACAAGTGACTGAGCAAGGTTAAGTCCAAATCACAGAGCAGTGCCCTGTGCAGGCAGATCATCCTCCTGCTGGCTCTCTCTAATTGAAGGAAATCTGTTTATTAAGGCATRGAAAATGGACATAATTGGAGGGAAATATAGAAGCATATCACACGTGCACAAATATTGACAGCATCTGCAAGTCAAGAGGCAATGAGGCTGTAAATAAGCCATTCAGCATCCTTCCTCTTCACCAATGAGTATCTCTTATCACTCCACTTTAGACATCGACCCCACCCTCTCCTCAGTTTAGCTCTGCAAAGAGCAGCTTTGTGAAGGTCTCTGCCTGTCTCGGGTCCTCAGGGAGCTTTTTCAATCCAGCTGTGAGCTCTGTAGCGATTCAGCTGCATGAAGAGGCTGAGAAAGCAGGACTTGATAGTAGAATCCACTGAGTGATGTTTTCCATCCCACCTTCCCTCATCCGAAGGGTTTTCTGCAGTGTTTCCTCACAGAGGGTTTTCCAGCTAGGGGAGCAGCAGTCAGGGCTTGCCCCGACCATTTAAAAAGGATTGGAGGAAAAGAGAAGGTGACGGCAGAGCCCACAGACCCATTTGTGCTTGTGGTGGCTTCCTAAATGTTAGTGGAGGACATATTAGCCCATACCCAGGGAGGTGTCTGATGTCTGGGTGTGGGGCTGCCCCAGCTGTCCTGCTCCCTTTTTGGGGCACAGGGATGGGAGAGGCTGCCTGGCCCTGCCCTGTCACACCTGAAATTCCCAGCCCTGAGCTGACCCAGGCTTGCTGGGAGCCGTGCGAAAAACCCCGCTTTGACTGTGTGTCTGCAAACATTTCCAAGTGTTTTTCTAWGCACAATATTAATTAAYTAAAATGTCAGAAGACTTTAGACASATCTGGCTGAGCAGACCCTCAARCAAATTTGGATGGAGAGTAAGTTTTTCATTGTCTAGCGGCAGTGGTTGGAGCCCACATGTGTTTTGACTGCACACCTGCTGTAGGACACTTAGCAGAAGTCAAATGGAAGAACTCTTCAATTCTTACTGTCCAAAGCTATCCCAGGTGATAGCAGATCCAGCGCAGAGGTCATTTGCATTTCTCCAACAAGCAAGCACCCATCAAATTCACCATGTTAGGTGGTGGAAATGTAATCTTCCTCTTCAAAAGTGCTACTTCCTCCCTTGAATTTTTTCTTCTCTGGGTATCAAGCTGTTGCTGGCTTCATTAATATACTTATTTCTTCCTGCAGTTTTCTATTTTTATTTTGAGGAGAAATTAATGCACTATGTTTTTTTTTTTTATTATCCTGGCAAACTCTTTGAGTATCAAAAACAACACAATGCCTTTTTTCAGTTTGCTGGGAAATTATCTTTCCATCCCTATGAACCTCACACTTGGCATTTACTGTATTGCAAGGGAGAAATGGTGGCTATATGAGATGGTGCTTAATGTCTGACCGTGGTGCAATAGAGCAGGGACAAGTCTCCGTAGGGCAGTAAAGAGTTCATGTGGCACCATCCCCCCAAAAAAGGGGAAGGACTCAGTGTCCAGATCTTTTTCAGCCCTGTGTTGTTTTTGCCTTATTCTTTGCCAGATTTAGACCAACCTCAAAGGATGGCATCCAAAACACAGGTGAGAAGGTTTCAGAACATTGCACAGAATGTATGTCAGCCATTGTGTCAGTCACTCTCTCACAAATTATCTCCTTTAGCTGCAAGTAATTGAGTAACAGCTGGGTTTGTATCATCCTTTACAAGTAACTTGGAGTGAAGAAGGGAAACAACTGAATGACCAACAAGAGCAGTCGAGCACCAGCAGCATGCATTTTGTATCTTAATCCCAACAGAGGGGCAACAGAGGAGTTGAAGCAGAAGTTAATTTACCATATCCAAACATCCTACTGTGACATAAGAAAAAACCCAAACCTTTTAAACATCCTGAAGCTATTAGAAAATACCTGAAAGCAATACTTTTGAGGAATATTGCTGATGAATGAGACACTTCCATACAAGGAAAAGCCATGCTGAGGGAAGTCCTTGAGGTGCTTGAGGTGGAATGCAGGATTTGGAGGTTTTGCTCAAGTTGTTGGAAAAATGTAAATATATATCCTTTCCAGACCCTGAACTCAGTGTCAGCATGACCTTGTCAGCATTAATGCAACATCAAAGTGGAAGATCCCAGTGCTAGCTGCAAAACTGCTGCTGTATATATATATATAT
>NW_026623372.1:1842499-1851639 GCF_030028575.1 Malurus melanocephalus | reverse complement strand
CCCCCTCCTGGTGCTCCCCACTCTGTGGCTCAGCCTGTAGGTCCAGGCTACACCTCAGACCATGGTTTGTGCCCAGAGAATGTTCTCTCAGTCCATAGTGAGCACACTGGGAATAGTAGGTGTGTGCAATTACTGTTAGACCTTGGGTGGCATGACATTAGTGGAGCTGTTTCAGAATACTTGGATTTTAGCTGAGCATAGAACTCACAAAGATTAAATTTCTCCCAGGACTAATAGGAGTTTTATGTTCCCTCTGTATGTTTTATTTCAGTGTTATGTCATTGTTTCTTTTTTTGAGGCATTTTGTTAATGTCGGAGTTTCCAGTAAATTACATTTAAACCTAGCTGCCCTTTAGAGTTATGAGCAAAAAACTGATGAAGCTTTTTCAATGAAGTGATGTGTTATGTATAGATGCCAACAGGAACTGTGCTCATAAAGACTCAGATTTTAGGGTCTCTAAGTTCACGTCTGATGAACTTGTTCCAGCTCTTCTAGTGAAAATATTTTAATTCATTGATAGTCTTTCTCAAAAACTAATTTAGAAATTCAAAAAACCCCTTTCTAGTAGCATAGTGATATGTTTTGGTAAAACTGAGCCACAGCTCTGTCACGACATATTTTAAGTGTTCAGAGAGATCAGCCCCAGAAGGCAGGAAAGAAACAATAGTGTGTGCAGCTGACAAAGAATCCATGTGAATCCATGAATCAGCACTATATGAATTGTCCAAAAATGTTATTAAAGCTTACTGAGGTATTAACTGCAAGAAACAAGGGAGGGAAAATGAGCACCATGTTGTAAATCATATCAGTCAGAGATTCTCTCATGAAATCCTTTTCATTGTTGACTAAAATAAATCAAATGATATAATTTTTACCCATAGACAACAGATAAATACATGGCCAGACTGTGTACCTTGGCTTAAAAGTGGTACAGTAATTTGTTAATTGGAATTGAATTGTAAATCAGAACCCTGAGATGCAAAGATAAAAAGGCCTAAATAAAAAAAATATCTTTCATTCAATGTGCAGTGATTGCATCCTCCATTGCAGTCGGTTGGAGGGTCAATACCCAAAAAGTTTATGTGCACAAGAAAATAAAGAAGATAACTAAAATACTTCTTTGGCTGAAAGTGCCTTTCAGGGTTGCACAAATTCAGTGTGTGTGTTTTCTCTACACAGGGTGAATTCAAAATGAAACCTGAGGAGCTCTAATCAGATTTTGGGGGAACAGCATGGCCTGCAGATTGTTTATCTTTGCTTCAGGCAAAGTGACTTGGCTAATGCAGTTCCCTGGAAAACTCCCAGGTTTCAGCCACCAAGATCCTTACAGGGTTCCTGAGGCAGTCCTCACTTCTGCAACTGCTGGGCTTTTATTAATAATAATAGCAACAATAACAATTATTTTTATTGTTATTGCTGTAGAAAGAGACTCTGCAAATGCATGCAATATACAGCCTCTCCCAGGAGAAATTCATAGTCCCAGAGAAATGTCTTGAAAGTGGAAAATGGAGGATATGGTTCTGCACAAACTGTGTGTAGAGTTTCTTCCAATCCTTTAAAATAAACAATTTGCACTTTATCTGCTTTAATTTGTGTTTGTCAAAGTGCAGGACAGAGTGTGATGAGTAGCAGACCTAAGGCCCTTCCTAGGGCAAGGGTTTCAGGAACATGGGTTTCCCAGTGGGATGGACTGGGAGTGTCCTGGAGAAGCTTTGCTCTGGCTCACTGTCCCCTCTTTGCTCTGGCCCACTGTCCCCCTTTCCTCTGGCTCACTCTCCCCCTCTCTCCACACTGTTGGTGCACAATTTGTACTTTGTTCAGTGGGAATTTGGTTCAGAACCAGAGGTGGAGGAGTCCTTGAGCCACAGCCCTCACTGTCCAGCCCAGGGCGGCACCCCTGAGTGTTGGCTTGGCCAGTGCAGATGAGAGCTCTGCTCTGACAGCTCAAAATTGATTTTTCACAAACATCAACAAGAGCCCAGTAGTTACATAAAATGAGGACGAGAACCACTGTGTGGAGCTGAAAAAAACAGTTCTGCTCCCAAGCATTTAAAAATACATGATGAACTGTAGATCTGAGATGAATTTGCCAGAATAAGTGTAACCTGTATATCCACTTAATTTTCTGTACTGATTTAAGTGCCGGCACATTTCCAGCCAATTCTACCTTGTTACAGGTGATGTTTTAATTCCCAGMCTGAAGACACTTCAAAAGTCCTTTCCCAGGAACTATATTTTTTGTCACAATGAGGCTGTCATCCTACTGATAGCATGAAATGAATTGGATAAAATAAAATGAGAGAAGGAAAACCTGCTGATTTTAAATGCATTGTTAACTACTATTTGGACAAAATCTCCATTCTTAGCATTGTTCAGTCTAGCATTACAACCAATTTCTGCATATTTAAAGAGATCCTGTGTTTGAGGAAAATGAATGAAAGTGTAGAGTGGTGTGAGACATCTTGGAAGGGAGTAATAAGATTGAAAAAGAAAGAGAAAGGAACAAAATAATGAAAGTAATTTTGACAGAAAATGAAAGTTCATCACTTCTTATTTCTAAAAGGAAATTGCAGAAGATTAATGTATTAAAGAGCCGTTTTGCAGTATGGAACTAACATCAGACCTTTTGGGTTAAATTTGGAAAAGCTACATGCAATTTGATGTGATTGTCAGCTACTGCAGCTTGGTGAAACAAGCAAAGTTTCTCATCTTTATTTTAGTGTCACTGTTTTGAGTGCATGTGAGTATTTCCTCACGTTCATGAAAACTCCTTGGTGTGACAGCACTGAGGAAATGTCTGTGCATGGTCCAGGGTCAGAAGGAAATGGAGAAATAGGAGGTGCACCTTTACTCACCATGTATTGCTTTTTCAATAAATATATCACAGCATAGACACTGCAAAAAGATATTCAAGCTAAAGATGTGATTGGCCATGATTAAATTAAATTTGAACATTAATACAAAGTTGTAACAATGCAAGACAACCTTTCTTCCTAAAAAGCATTTCTGTGAATGGAATGATCTGCTTTTGGGTTGAGGGTCAGCAGTTTATGGGAGGGTTTATATGACATGGTGAATGACATGGGATTCATCTCAAGGATTTGGGAATCATGTATCCATCAGGAAAGTAACCTGTTCTCTCTGGAAATCAGGAGATATGTTTTGCATTATCATATTACTCTTCTATTACTTATCAGCTCCAGCAGCAGAAAACTCTTATGTAACACTTAGAAACTTTCTCTTGTAGAAATCAATTCTTTGTAGCTCTCTGCAAGAGCTGAAATAAAGGTAAGGAAACATTGCACACTGAGTCCTGTGAGAGCATTTTATAATCTCCTTGGCAAATGAAGCACTCATTTGGCTTTTTCAAATAATAGAAAAATTTCAAAAACCTGAAAATCCTTCCCTCTGCCTTCTGGGATAGTTACTTAGAGTAAATTAAAATCAGGACTGTAAGCAGATCGTGGTTGTAATTTAATTCTATGGAGATTATGACTTTTATGTATAATGAAACAATATATGAAAGTTTGATGCCGTAATCCTTCGGCAGCCCTTTCATCTGTTCATTCAAACAGAAGCTCTTTGCCTGTGACTGTGAGTGAATTGCTGCTGAGTGCAGCAAATTAAATTTTTCCATACGAGAAAGATCTCGCTAGAAGTTCCAAAAGAAGGCAACAGAGTCAACAATGCAAACTTGGTAGACCCCCATTGGTAAAGGCTCCTGAGGACTTTCAGGAGAGGATGACACAGCTCCAGCTGAAATGGATTGGACAAGAGTCCAATCCTACAACCCCTAGTAATTTCTTCAGATAAATTCTGGACAAGATTTTTTTGTCATCTAGAAGGCAAACACAAAGTTAGGCCAGAGCAAAAAAATTCAGTTAAAGTAAGTTTTTGTGGAAGTGTAATACAAAGTGTCTTGGAAGATTTTCTTCCAATTTTGTAGAAAACATCTTAGTCAAAATTTTCACTAAAAATGAATATTCCAATACAAAGAAATGGGGAGAATTAAAAGAGTTGTGGTTTAAGAGCTGTGTTTAACATCTCCATTTCTATTTTTGCCATTAACTTGTCATTTCAAGTTTTATTGCAAAATTACTTTTGGATGAGGTTTTATTTTAAGAGGAAACACCAGGATTTTCTCTTTTGGCTGCAATCTTAAGTAGGAAATACAGCAATAGCAATTGAGAGACTTAATTTTGTCGTACACAGCAACCTCAGCATTAAAGCTGCAATTTTGACTTAGCCAGAGCTGAAATATGTGAACATTATTGGGAACGTCCTTGAGCTCTGAAAAGGGAGGTCTGGAATGAGAACAAGCACAGCTCCTTTGGAGAATGTGGAGGCAGTCTGCAGAAAGGCATGTCCATACATTGACCTGTGTGTTGTGAAAATAGGGAAGAAAGCAAATCATTCCCCATTCTGCAGACGTTCTGACAGCTAAAGTAGGCATTAACAATTTGCAACACATGGCATGGGGGATGAAAGTCTCTGAGCTCTACAGCTGAGAGTTTCCTGGCTGAAATGAAGTAGCAGTTGAAGGTAGCTCAGAGGAAAAAAAAAACTGTTTTATAATCCACCATGTTGGGATAGAATGTATAACGTTTCCAAAAACTGGGGAAAAAATTATGTCACAACTCAAAAATAGTGCCTGTTCTGGCTTTGGTTCAGAATAATTCTGTGGGTTTTGAGCCTTTGTAARGGGAATTTTCCTGACAAAGAAGGATCAAGTTTTAGTATGTAGCTTTCTGCCAGTATAGAATAATCGCCAAGTTTTCAATGAACTTGATATGTAAAAATAATTTATTGATAATGTCTTGATGCAGAACTAATAATTTTCGTTTCAAATGGTACAAGAGCTGGAAGACTCATGGCTTGCCCTGTCAGATGAAGGTTCTGCTGGACATTCCTGCAGAGCCCTGTTTAGCCTCAGCCACAATGGTTGGGAAAAGGGCCAGGAACACCACCAGGAAGATTGGCACAGCCAAATCTTTGGGCAGTGAGAGCTCTGGTTCTCTGAAGGACTTCAACTGGGCTCTTCTGATTTACACCAGAGCTCCTCTGCAATGTTCAAAAGCTGTGGTTTTTCTTGCTTAGGCCTTCAGAGGAAATTCATTTTTATGAATAAGTTCGAACTAGAAAAGGTTAAGATAGAAGTAGCAGATAAATGTTTTCAACACTTTCTGTTATAATTCACATTCATTAAAGATGTGGTCAGGTATATTTGGAGACACACTCAAGTTTCTCTAAGAAACAGAGCCAAAAACAGAGTCAAAGCCACACAAAAGAATGTCGTTGCTTAGAAAAGTTGATCAGCTGACAGAAGGAAATACATGTTTAAATTTTGATTATTTTTCAGTAATTCTTTGTAATTGCTATAGCAGCAATGCAAATTAAGAAGGTTAAGTGAAATTTTATTTTGAATTTGAAAATAATTCTCACTTTGATTTTGGAGACAAGCTAACATCTTCACCACTGTGAAGATGTTAGAATGTTTCAGACATTCAGTGAATGTCTTTCTCCACTATTTACACTGCTTGCTTTTGATTGGATTTCAACTAATGAAATAATTCTTAGAAGAATACTCTCTGTTGAAACAGTCATTGTTGAGTGTTGAATATAATGGGGATCTAAATAATAGGAATTTTATTATTATTTTTGTGGCTGTGGGTAATAATAATAATTATGATGATGAATATAATAAACTGTGCTCTGGAAATAAAAGACCCAGGGAGATACCTGGTGATAATAGGGAAAGACGGTGTCATATCTGGAGAACCTCCATTAGACTTGACCTTCCAGTTGGGTTTACTAAATGTATTAATGTCTTGTCTTCAATGTCTTCATTCTGGCATTCCTTCTTCCACACATTTAGGTTATGGAGTTCCAATTAAGTGAAAGCAAAATAATTCAACATTGGGCTGACACCAATGAAAAGTGCTACTGTTGTGGGGAAAGTTTGTACCGATGGCTGTTTATTGTGGGGTCTCACTACCGAGAGCAGTTCTGTGTCTGCTGCTGCTGTTGTCACAGTATTTGCATCACTCCAGGGTCTGTCAGAGTTCCTCTCTTCCCTGGACATTGTCCATGTGTGGGAATTGGCGGCTGGGAGACGCGGGGCTGGGCAGAGCTGCCGCAGGGGGGATGTTAATGGGGGCTGAGGGTCCCCCTGCGCTGCTCCCCGTTAGTGACATGGAAGTAATGCACACACAAGGGCTCTGCTGTGATCCTGCTCAGCCACTGCAGACAAATTGCAATAATTGGGTGGCGAGGCCGGGGCTGGCGCGAGCTGTGACGGCACAGACAAAGGGAACAGGAAATCACTGTACAGCGTCATACGCTCCTGCTCAACCTTAATTTTGATTGCAGCTGTCAGCGTGGCATTATGGCTCCTGAATGTGCTGTTTTATTCTGCTCAGTGTGTGGGAGATGTTTTTTTGAAACTGAAACAATGCTGGCAAATGATTGGCATGAGTTTAGCTTTAGGCACGCTGCAGTTCTGAGATTGTTGCATAAGAGACAGTGATATTAAATTACTGACAAGGAGATTTTTGAATTAAAATTTGTGGTTTTCATCCATGTCTTGTTCTAACACTGATGGGAGTTAGAAGTGCTGGAGATACAGCTGAGAGGGCATATTCTCTTAACCCTTGTTTCTTAAGCTTTATAACAAGTATTCTGTTTTTCTTTCATCTGTTTACTCTTTTTAAATTCCATAGTTATATTTTTTTACAGCATTAAGGATGATAGTGCACCTTTACTAGTTTGAAATGCCTTAGGAGAAAAACATAAAATAGTGCTGCAGGACAAAAAAAGTATACAGAAGATAATAACAGGAATGCATGCTCTTGACCAGTGACCAGGCATCAGTATTGTTTCACGTGCTCTTTTACTGAAAACATTGCGTTTTGGACACACACAAATCTGTGTGGCTCAGAATTGAAAGAGATTAATTTCTTAGACGTATGTAGGTAACATGGACAAACTCTTCTTGCTTTAATTTGAACAAAGCTCCTCAGAATTATTTGATGTATTTTTCTTCAAAGTTTATGTTATTTTTTTTGTATATTATTTAGCCTTTAATAGGGTTAGCATTGGCTTAGAGGTAGAAAGTGAAACTGTAGTGATTTTGGAGTCATGGCTCATAAATTACTAATTTTAAGCTGTGCTTAAAATGTGTATTGTACCTGGACTTGTATTTTACCTGGACTTCATATCTTGCACATTCTCCTAAATTTGAAAGTTATCTTCGTTTTTTCTCCTTCATGAGATTATAAAACAGCAATGTGTGGTGCTAGACACCAGAAAAGTAAACTTGAACATACCTACATACGTACATATAAATAAATAGATATGGAATATATATCTACTTTGTTTTAAAAATCATTTTAATAACACTATGCCAAAGTAATCTTAGGTGTATGGTGACTCATTTTTGTGTGTTCACATAAAAGCATGCTCTGAGCAGCCTTAGATTTAGATTTTTGAAACTGTTTAAATCCATCTTCTTACATGGCATGTTTGAAAAGGTGGTATTTGCATTTGAAAAGGATGAATCAGAAATAAAACTGGATAAGATAGAGAAAGATATTCTTCTCTCTACCAAATGTCTGGAGTCATTTACTGTAGCCATTAACATCTAATATGGCTTCATGCGAAGTGTTTCCTCAATAAACTTAAGTAACATTTTTATTTAAGAAAAGGAGAAAGAAGGAACACAAGTGGAATGTTACAAAGCTTTTTATTTATTGAAGCCTTCATGCATACTTACATTATTTCAGATTTTTTTATTATTATTATTTTCATTAATGAAAAAAGAAGTTTGGGATGCAGTCCACCTAAATCTTTCCCAAAAAGGGGCCTTTTTTTTCTCCCTCTGAATCTTGTTTAAACCCCAGACAATAGCATTGTTTTAATGCTTCCTGGGCCTGTGTAACCTTATATTGAACTTTTTAAAGTATCAGTTATCTAGGATGAAAATTTGACAGATAGTAATTTTTACTTCTGCATGCTCAGAATTGCCTCCTTTGGCAGAAGGGACAAATCTCCCTATTTAGGGTTTGTTTTTTTTTTCTTAAAAAAAAAAAAAAAATTCTAGCATTTAGTAAACAGAAAAGTAATTCCGCTTCAGTATGGTGGAAAAATCTGAGATGCCCAATGGATGAAGCACCATCCAGGCAGGTAGTGAGGTGGCCAAATTCTGATTTCTGCTGAGGCTGAGGATGCTTTATCTGCATTCTAAGATAAAATACAAATCTTCTATTTATGGTGATGAATTTTATAATGTTCAACCAACCAGATCCAACCGCTTCCATCTGGTGCTAGAGAGGATTTTTCTTTAGGTGGTTTCTTACAGGAAGATATTATCAGGATAAGCATATCTGGAACTTTTATCCATATTCATTGGAGAATGAATGAGGTGTTTGGCTGCACATGGCATAAAAGCAGAAATTCTCTTCAGTTATGTGATATCTAGTTATYAGWTRTTTACAGATAATTGCAYGGGCAAATTCTGTGATCTGAAGTGTTACCGTAACATGTAAAAATCTACAAATCAGGTAACAATTATGTTTGGGATTGTATCATTATTTCAAGTATAATTACCATGGGCTGGCAGTGCATGTACTTAACAAGTAATCACTGTAATTTGCCTACATAGTTGCACATCCCCCTTGATAAAAAGTTGCAGCATTGAAATGTAAAGATAACTTAAATTGACCTCCACGTGTGCTATTCTAAAACTGCAGTACTACCTCTGTTCAGTTAATGTCCTAAACCTTCATGTTTTATGAGGAAAACAGAGAGGGGACAGTGTGCTGTGAATGGGKAAGAACTGAAGCAACCTTTCAACAGACACCAGCTTGTTGAGATAATTTCCATAGCTGTCCAAAATAACCCTGTTTTATCTATTTAAACCTGTTTGCAACTAGAYAAGATGCTGCTAAGACCGAGGCTTTCAAAATGTCCTCGTGTGATTTACTGTCTTCCTTCAATTGCAGGGAAGTTTCATTAGCAAAATTTCATTTAACAGAATTTCACACAGAGGAGAAGAATCTGTAGTTCACTCTTGGGTTCCAATTGAATGAGGCTTTGTTTTTCTTTCTTTAATATTGTTTATAGAGGACATATTTTTTGCAGA
>NW_026623372.1:1829496-1842485 GCF_030028575.1 Malurus melanocephalus | reverse complement strand
TTGTTGTTGTTGTTGTTTGTTTGTGATTTATCAGGTTTTACCTGGCGAGACGATTACACACAGCATGTTATTGGCCAGGAGCTCTCAACCATTCACAAAATCCACAGCAGACTCCCTGATGTATTTGCATCTGAAGGATCTGACACAGCGAGGTAAGTCTTCTATGGTGGTTTTGCTTGGTTTTTGGAAAGGTTTGCAAATTATAAGAAAGAGGTTGGCACGGAGGCAGAATTAAAAAATCACAAAATCTGTATGGTAAATATGTCCACCAGTRTTTGGGGCACAGAATTGATTAAAACCCTGGACCTTCTTCTGATTATCATCAAGTTAAGGAAAGRCACTTTCTACTGTTAATTAAGGTGTGAAAATTCAAAACATCAGGCTGTTCATTCAGTTTATGCACTGTCTTGTGTCAGTTCAGCCCTCCCTRTCTATGACTGGCTTAAAAAAGCAAACTTAYAGTAGCTCAACCACAGGAGAGCTGCTATTCTGGACTAAGCACTGAATGACATTCTAAGCAGCTAATTTTATTTTCAAAGTCAAATTCTTCTTAAACATACCTGTAATTGATATGAAGTCCATAGATTCCCGGTGGTAGCAGCAAAATTTGTTAAGGAAGGAGAGATTCATGCAAGTTCCCATGACAGAAAATAACACTGGGACATGGCTTGGAAGGTATTGAGGGGTGACTTTGCAGTAATTGGTTGCAAGAGACGCATYTGTAATTCTGTAGAGTGATACAGTTGTATAACCAGCGATTACATCATCTTCATATCCAGTTACACATACACAGAGACTCTTTTACCTGGCCTGTTCTGTCCTACAGGCTTTTAAGTGCAGCTCAATCACACAAATCCCAGAAATAAATTTTAGGAACAATTAAAAATGAAAAATTTTKCTTTCTCTTACAAGATTTTAAGAAATACATTTTTTAAAGCAGTGAAATTGAAACAAAGGGCTTTTTGTTTAAAAAATTTCCTCATAACATGATACATTTGAACTTCCAGCTTTGATGGGCAAAATATTGAATGTTGAAATTGAGATCTTCATGTAGTGCAGTATTTGGTTTGCATACACTGCAGWACCATTTCTTTTTTAGATTGCTTTTTCTTTTGTGGAAATAAAATGGTATATAAATGATACTGCCCAGTGTCTTCAGCTGTGTTTGCCTCACTTTGTTTTGTTTTAATTCAGAGACTTTGATCTGTATTTCACATGTTTGCTGATKCAAAAGCATTTCTTAAAATCACAGCAGCATTTCAGAAGTGCAGTAAGGTAGAGATTTAACTTCTAAAGAAGATAGTGATCTATAGATTACCGGAAAGGTGATAACAACATGTGGTTGAATCCATAAACATGCTTCCACTGCTTAGATACACAAAATGTCATTATTGAATGGATTACTCTTGGTAGATGGTATCAGAAATGATCTTCGATATCTTCTGGGTTTTTTTTTTGTTTTTTTTTAGAATGAGACTACCTAAAATTTTTATTCATGAGAGTAAGACAAAATAGGCCAGATTTCCATGAGATCAAGGCCGTATTCTGCAGTGTTACAGATTTGTAGTTAAATAAAAAATAAAAATATAAGAAGACTTGAAAAATAATTTATGGTTCAGATTGAAAACAAATGCTCATTTCAAGGAGTTCCTGTTGTCATCAAGTTTGAGATGTTTTTAGTTTTTAACTAGAACTCGTGTTAGAAAAAAACCCTGTGATATTTTGTATATCGGTACTTCAGGAACATCAGAATTCCAAATGTGTTCACATAGAGCAGTTCCTATTGAGGATAGATTTTCTGCAGTCACCAAACTGTGCTTCTGAAAGCATTAGCTTATGTGCCAACAGTTTAAAGCATTAATTGATTTTTCTGGTTGTCCATTTGCAATGTGTTCTGTAGGTCAGAGAACAGTGGGAAATCTGGTGTCTTGTAGATTCTGATTGAGTGTGTTAAATGTTCAGTGTGCTCAGTGTGCTTGCTAAACTCTTACCAGATAATAATTAAATAATTTAAAAAGCAACTTAGTGTAGGTATCTAATTATCAAAGAAACATTATGGCAGGAAGACCTTTTATTAAGGGTAACGTGTGTAATAAGACAATATGAAGTCATACTAATGAGTCATTAATCCCCACAGAGCTGGTGAGAGCAAGAAAATAGACTCAGACACTTGAAAGGTAAATTGACTTAGGCTAAATTAGTGCATATGAAATCTGATGAAACGGAAGCCATGGATTTAATCTCAAAAAAAAATATGCTGAAACTGGGAGTTTGATTTCAAGATGAAAGTTCTTTCTTTGTTGGCTAACTGGAGTGTACGTGGTATTTCCTGGGTCCTTATTAAATTTCAAAAAACCCTCTCTTGAAAGAGTATTCAAGATAAAGGAAAAAAGTCCATTCTGCACACAGGGAATAAATGTCAGTTGTGTTCATTGGTGCAATTAGGCAAAACCACAAACGTTTCCAGCAAACTTCAATGTATGAAATGGGGTATAGTATTATTTCTATAATAAAACCATCATTAAGTCAGTAATAAGATTCTCTCAGCATTTAAAAGGGAGAAATTTATTCTAAAATGTGTGGTATCTAGTAATTGTGAATTCCAGAAATAGCAGAGGTGCAGTGATTTAGATATTTCCACAAAAGCTTCTGAAATGCTGGATTTTGTAAAAAATAGATAATTATTTCTGTAGATAAACAATTATATATGGTATTGTCTTTATATTCTTAATTTCATTGTATTCCAAGCCAGTTTTCAGAGCTAATTAAAACTGAAAATACTTCCAAATTAGTGCACAAAAAGAGCTCATCTGACAGTCATTTCTCCTACTCACCAAGTGCTTTTATATATTTGTCTTTCATCCATTTCCCAGTATCACTTCATCAGATTTAAAAGAAATATTTTAATTTAGTTGCAATAATAGGTCAGTTAATGCATTTTCATTTCTGAGTTAACTAGGTGATATGCTGGTGAACTACAAAATTTTTTAAAAATCTTTCAGATGTATTCACAGTATCTTATTAAAGTTGACATCAAATGAAYGGTAAAGCTTTGTGTTCTTTTACATTTGAATTGTTTAAATGTTTATAGCATCAAATATTACATCTAATGTGGAATGTAAATATGAGTGCAATTACTGTCTCCATTAAAAAAAAAGAGAAATCTTAGATTTTGCTTCTACCACCAGTGACAGTGACTATTTATTGTAAATAATGCTTGAAAAGCCAACCTAAATAGTGTCTTTTGTCCGTGCATTCAGTTCCCATTAGCTCCAGTGGAAATCCTTGGGGCAGAATTTGGGCAGTTTTTTTTTCATTTTCCTTTTAAAATTAGTGAAGAAAGCAGAAGATAGGTTTTGGAATTAATCAGTGAATGAAAGATGAGTGTTGGCAACTGAGATCCTTTCTATGAAGAGACCCTGTTTGGATTAGTTCATCTCTAGTGGAGCAGAAAGGACAGTGCCCAGGTTTTTCTAAAACTGCAGAATAGTTTTGGTCTGGCTTTAAGCTGAAAAGGAGGTGGATAATGTTACCTGCAGGTCCACATYCCATCAGAAGGCAGAATTTAGAGCTCTGGAATAAAAGAAAAATGCAAACAGCCATGAGAAGGAAGCAAGACTTACAGGAAATTATATCAGGTTTGCTAAAGTGCTCAGTGCAGTATTCCTTATTTTTCCTAGAGTTTGTGTGTCTGATGGAAACCTGCTTGTTTACACTGGGGAGAAGTGGAGGATTTTTCTGATATTTCAAAGTGAGCAAACCTGTGAGCACTGTTGGGTGCAATGCCACCACAGTAAATTAGATTATTAATTACATCTATTAGTATTAAATTAGTGAGGACACACATTTTATACAACTGTGAGCATGGARGGAAGCCTGTTACTTTTTGATTAAAGTAGCATAATTAAACCCCAGCTTTGGAAAATGATATAATGGTGCTCTCTCAGGCTGTGCCTCCTCATAAGCKCCAAGACGTGGGCTGGTAGAATAAAATTTTATTTACAGTGGCACAGAGATGTTGAAAGTCAAATCCATTCACTGAGCTGAAAAAGCTCTTGCACCTGGAATTCTTCTTCACCGGAGAAGTGTGTGGGCGTGTGAGTAGGAAACGGTGACACCAAAAGGTGATTTCCCTCAAAAGAGTGCGTCACTCACAGGCAAGGAGAAGGCTGAGGACCTTCTCTCTGCTTTCTTGCACAAGGAATTAAACAGTTACCGATGCTGACATTTACATGATCATCACCATTTATGTGTTGTTGAGATAGATGAGGGCAGCTGGCAATAATTCAGATTCATTGCACAGAGCMCTCTGGATCCCATATAAACACCTCCACCCTGCCATCGTTTCATCACATTTCCAGCTTTTCTTTGCAAATGTCACCAAAATCTGTCTAAACCACTCAGGAAACACCACTGTTCTGTGAATCCCAGGCACATGAGAAGAACAGAAGATATTCTTGTTCCATCTCATTATTCCCTTTTGAAGCCTTTCACTGGAGTTTATTTGCTCCTTTATTTCTGCTTATCCAGTAGTCTTCCTTCTGTTCTTTACATTGGTACAGGRCCAAATTGGTATTGAATCTCATCATCATCCAGCAAGTTTTTAAAATCTTAGAACAGTCCRTATTTCTTTGGGGTACAATTTAATCATGTGCATTTTCTTTTTACAAGCATTTTCTTCTGAATATTTTCAGTGCAATGCTTTGCCTTGAATTGGCATTTTATTTGATTTACAGTAGAATCATTAACTTTGATTCATGAAATAAATTGTTAATAGCACAAATTTTTTTTACTACTTTTGCTGAAACATTGAATTTTTACTACTTTTGCTGAAACATTGAACACCAACTTTTGTGGTTGATGAGCTTTTGAGTGACTTTTCTGTTATGAATTGAAGTACAGTGGCTTGCAGTCTTTTTAGTTGGCCACTTTGTACCTTGGACAGGCTGCTAACTCTTTTCCTTGCTTTTGCTGTGCAGGACTTTGGGACAGAATGCAGATAATGAAAGAAATTATGATGTGGAAAATGATGTCAACTTGGCCAAGTCTCTTCAGCAATACCTTAAATATCTCAGAATTCTCTCCCAGTCTGCATCTAAAAATTTGTATCCAAGGAAGACAAGTGACAAAGCTTCTGTCAAGGTAGTATTTTTAATGTGGTTCCTACATTCTGTGATTTTGGCTTCCTTTTGCTCTGAGTTATTTTTTGAAATTTCCCCTTTGTCTCAAGATCAGACATTGTTTTTTACTGCCTCCTCCACCTGATTAKCATAACTGCACTAACCAAGTTTTCTCTAAATTAATCATCTTCAGCATTGTAAATGGTTCAGCTTGTTAAATCTGGAACATTTTTCCTTAATTATGCATGMATTGAATGTGATGAGGAAGGAAGAGTGGGATAAAGGTGGTAACATCTTCACTGGCTGATCTGAAACCCTTCTGACTGCATCTGAACCACTCCTCTCCAAAAACCTGGCTGAACTACCGTGTGCATTCCTGCTGGTTTGTGCTGCTTAGGTTACAACTAATAGAATCTTAAAGCAGTTTTAAATAATGGGTCTSATAAATCTAGCCTCAACATTTCCTACTTCTTATTAAACATAAGGAAAGCCTATCATGACCAGTTCAGGTCTATGTTTATATAGTATAAATGTACAGATAGCTAGGAAGATAAATCCCAACCATTAAATCTTGGGTACTGAGTGTCAAAAATCACCAAAATGCCTATTTGAGATTTAAAGATTTTTTTTGTAATTTCCTAGAGAAAATCTGTCTCGCTCTAAGATGCAACTTGATAAATTTATAAAATTTTTTTGGAAATTAATCAAGTGAAGAGACTRTAGTGTCAAAGCCAAATTGCTGGATTAGTTCAGGGACTAAAAGAGACACCAGAGTGCTGGGGTGTCTCTGCAACAGCAGCTCCTGGCAGCAGCACCAATTGTGGTACCCATTTGGTTGTGGTTGTTATTCTTGTCAGAGCACAACTTCCCAGTTTCTGACTGCCATGTACAGTACTTATGATTGATGGCAAATGTCATTCAGTGCTCATCTGGGGCAGGAGAAGCTTTCAGGCAGCAGGAAAGCAGCTCTGAGGAGGGGTCAGGGACCACCTTTGTAATGCTTTTCCTCCCCTCTCTCCTYGTGGGTGCTGGCTGCAGTGAGGATGCTCTGTTTTGAATTGCTGGCTTTCAAGAAAAACTTGCTCAAGAAGTATTTTGGTGGGTCTGGTGTTGTCACGCAAGTTCATAAATAATCCATATGGCTGAGACCTTCTGTGGGGAAGCCTGCTGTGATAACACCACCCACCAACCTTATYGAGTGTTGCCATGGAGATGGGTACTCTGAAGCCTGGGGGAGTGGGATAAAGAGGAGAAAATCTGGAAATGAAGCACGTAGAGGAGCAAACTGTACACTTCTGTTTACTAAGGAGCATTTTGAAACCACAGACATTGAGTCAGATGTGTTACCTATGATTTAAAATCTAAAAAAGTAGAAAAGGAAAAGAAAATTGTTTAGAAAACAAATAATCAGCCATGAATTTTAAATGGTCCTGGAGATATTTTCCWATCCTTGGCAAATAAAATGTAACTGCTCTTCTTCAAAAAGCAAGAGGGTCATGGTATTTTTATCTGATTCATTGTTTTATTGGTGAAATAACATTTAAACAAGAGAGAAACCAGGATTTTTGCTGTTCCAAGAAGCAGAAAAAAACCTCATAAAATTTAACACTTTGAAAAGAGAAGGCAGGAAAGTAACTGAATGAGCTGCCTTTATATGGTTTTACCACTTGAAATTGGAGATTCATGGTTACCTCATGTACTTTAATTACAGGCTTCAACAAAATGTTGGTACCTTACTTTTGTACTTAATATATAGGTAAATTACAAACCCATATTAAATAATTTTAGTGAGATCTGATCTTTTAAACTTTCTTTTCCTTTTCTAACTAAAAATAAGCACAAGACAGGGGTATTTTACCCTACTTAGAAATGCAGCTTTGGCACCTCTGTCCTTATTAAAATAATTTTCTTTCAAGTGTATATTTGTYTCTGTCACTTGATTCCTGTTGTTGGGGAGTAGGAGATGTGACACTACTCTGGTTGCTTTGATACMTTGCATGCTGTGAGGTGTAGCTGAATCTTGCAGAAATTTAGTGCATCTAGACAGACTTCCTGAGTGGATTCAGATTCCAAGCCTGACATCAGAGCTCTCTGGCCAAATGTAAAGCAAAGGAAGATAAAAGGCAAAGAGGTTTTAAAATATTCCTTATACACTCAAAGTGTTATTTTATATCTTAACATGTCTTTTACAAATTTTCAGTCTTCGGTTGCCCTACTGTCTTCCACTYGTGTTATCAGGATAAAACTATAGAGCTTCAAAATTAATGAGTAGTTATCACACATACASCTATGCAGAAAGTTGTAAAATAAAATATCACAAAGTGTAAAGCAGGTAACTCTTTTCCTATTTCCCTTGTTCAAACAACTGTCAGCTTGAGGCTTGATACAACAGTGACAGAAATAACGCCAGTAAACTTAAATCATGTGATTGACCAAAATTCCTATGATGTCTACCATTTACTGCAAGAGCTTCTTGGAGTGATTTTTGAAGCACTTGAAGTTCATCACTAACTTAGAATTATTTCTCAGTATTTAGGCAGTATCTGCTGCAGGTGGTAATCTAGCCAGCTGATAATGACTCTGCCAGGGAATAAATAGCAGCAAATCAGAGCTTTGGTGGGTCTGTTTGCTGACGATTACCGTTGTAAAGAACATTTCACTTTAGTTTAGCTGAAAAGAGTTRTTCAGGAAATGGGCACTTGGTGGCATTTGTTACTTAAGCATTAGCTAGTGGGATTTGGTGCTTGGTCTTCCCCMCACACACACTTGGGCTTTTTTTGGGGAAAACCTGGGAAAGTTTTACCATTCACAAAATGCTGAGTTACCAGTCTTTGTGATTCCTTTCTTCCAAACCTGGATGTAGTATGGAAAATAACACATAGCCRGGCACATATTATAATGAGATTTGGTTTCTCTTAGCTATAGAGGCAACAAATACAGAGGCTTCAAATCAGGTGTGAATTGCCCTGCCCTTCTCCCCTGCAGCTGGAACAAACCCCTCAAATATCAAAACCAAACCCAAACCCCAGAAAAACCCACTACACTGCTGATATTCCTACAGAAACAGGCTCAGGGTTTTGTTGGGTTGGAAGGGAGAGCACGGAGCTGGTATTGCTAAATTCACCAGCTGTAAAGGAGAACTTGCTGGTTTTGCTGCTGCTGCTGCTCTGTGGGAGCACTGGAGTAGCAGAAAGGTGCGGGGGAGCTTGAGGGAATCTTTAAATAAAGGAGGTGTGAGAAGAAAAAGTATCTTTGTCCATAGCGACTGTTACAACAAAGCAAAAAAGAGAGGCAGCAAAAATTGTCAGTATGGAAACAAATACCCCTACTTTTCACCAGCCATTAGCCAAGGCAGTAGTGAAGAATGACCCTACAATACAGGTTTTCTTAAAGTCCAAATGCCTGTATTTGAATAGTTATAGGAGATTTCGATTGTGATGCTTTCATTTGAATAAGATAATTTTTTAATCATCGCACAAAGAGAAATTCTTTGAAACCTGACCCAAATGTCCTTCCTGCTGGACAGGCTAGGAGTAAGGAAGTTGCCATTGCACTTGTGGTGTTGCGGTAATTCTTGTTGCAGGGGTCTYTGTTCTAAGGTTTGGGGTTTTTGGTTAGAAGATTCATGGAATTGGTTTTTCCTCCTTCCCCCTGACCTGGCCACTGAGAGCTTCAGACAGGGTGATCTTACCTGCTGCTGAGGTCTCTCTCAGGCCAGTGCACRCTTGTAGGTAGGATGGGGGGAAACAGAAAATTATGTCAGGATCATTAGGGAATTTAATGATTTTTCTGTTGTTTCTGTTTCTTTGTGTTTTGGCTATATTTGTTTTGATGGTAGACTTCTTGTATAGATATTATGATTGCAGAAATCTCCACGTCTTAGGTATTCTTATAAATTTTAAAGCAAAGATTTTTGGGACACAGGATCTTTACATCAAAGAAGTTGCTAATAAAGGCCTTTTCAGAATCATGAAAGGAAACAGGTAAAGTGACTGCTTAGTGCCAGAGAATTGTGTCTGAGCASTGCAATGGTGCTGAAAGGGGAGAAAGTGCAAGTAAAAACTCATATACATTACATAAAATAAAAATTCATATATTTGCTGGCCTAAAAAATAAATTGTTTCAATCTTTGTAATTGATCACAAAAAGAACTAAGATGTGTGATAGTGATAATTATTTAAAAGGATTATTATTTATTTTAGAAAATCTGAGCGCATGAGTGCTCAAAGATATACTCTGAGCTTATCTGCAAATAATAATTACTGTGATTAACTAGTARGAAATTACTTAGTCATTGCACAATTTAATCTGGAACTTTAATTCACAAAAGCAGCACCCTTATTTATCTAACATTGATTAAAATACAARACTGAATGAAGTTCATTGCAACTTCGACAAAAAGTCAAAAAACTTCCTGCAATATATACATTTAAACTCTATTTATATAAATGTAAGATTTAATAGTCGATATATGAGGGATTTGTATTAAAATAATGTACTTCAGCTGTCCTTGAACACTTTCATAATTGATAAAGAAATGTCTCCTTGAAGCTGCAAAATTTCCCATCTGTTGGCACACTTATCCAATGATATCTGAACATTTCCCAAGTATTGGTCAATTCATTTACCTAAAGCCATTACAAAATAGGAAAAAACTAATGCCTCTACTTCACAGACAGATCAGACAGATTTTCTGAGGTGATACAATAATTTTTTTGGAAAGTGTAGACTAAAAGCTAAGCCTTTAATCAYAGAAAAGTATTTAATGTTTCAGATCATTCTCCCCTTCAAGGCTCTTTAGACAGCAAAACAGAAACATTAAATCCTCCTTAATAAAAGCCAGCAAACACACATACACACAAAAATCCCAAAGAACAAAACCCATGAAATTCAAAACCAAACAAAAAAAAMCCCAAACCCAACAAACAAACCAACCCCCATAATCACTGGAGCAGAAATTATTTGACCATATAAAGATCTCTGTATTGGTGCAAGTCAGCCTAAGCTCATTCCATGATCAATGGAGGGAAAAAGAGAATTTTCAAGTTGTGATTCATCTATTCTAACTTAAGTATATAAAATAAGACACTGTAATTTCCATCCTCTTGGCTATTCAGCATGAATCTGGTGGAGATTGCAATTTTTTTCTGGAATCAACACATTTAAAGATCTAAAAGAATCATGGCTACACAGCCTATTAAAATTGCAATCATCTTGTTTGTGGCAAAAACACAGTCTGGTGATCTAATGTGACGTGATTTATTTTTTGAACTAATAATTTAGCAAGGGAGCATTCCAGTGCTAGTATCATGCTCAAGTCTTAGACCTAACCCRTACTTCTACCTACATCCCATCAGTTTATGCAGGATGTAATGACAGAATTTGAACATCTAATGTAGAAACCATAATTTCCCTTATCGCACAGGTATCTTGTAAAGATTAATTATTTTTTCAATTATTAGAAGATACAAGTGCCATAGAAATGTTATTATAAATGATCTGTGTCAAGTCTGGAGTCTTATTTAAAATGGCAGTTAATTAATTTCTAGTAAGTCCCAGATGAAACATAGATTGATATTTTAAAATTCTCAAATACTGACTAGATAATTAGATTTGGTTCTTTTTCAGGTCCTTTCCTTCAAAATCAACTATTTTTCTCCCAAATACCATGTTTTTTCACTCCATTTCTGTAATTTTTCCTGCAAGTTTGCTGTTTTTCTTGCAAATATTTWCTCCCTGTACTTCAGCATGCTGCAATCACTAAATAGAAGATGATGGAGCTGATACAAATTTTAAACTGCATTCCATGTTATTTTTCCATCATACATTTCCRTCAAATAAGAGGGTAGAGCTCACAGAAATTTAAACTTACTTTATCTACCTCTGTGTGAGTGTGTTGATGTAGACATTTCAGGACAGTGGAAGAACAATTTTGTTTTTAATGGGGGGAAAAGACCTCAGCTGTCCTCAAGCAGTTGTCCAGAAAATGGAAGGTTGCTTTCAGGGGGTTGTAAAAAAATGTGGTGGACATTGATCCTGCAGATCTCTATTCACTTGCATTTCTTAGGGTAAAAGTACTTTCTACATCTCTGTGTTGCAGTTATAAATATACTGAATTGGTGTTAACATGCTCAACTTTTGGCAGATGAAGATCATCATGTTTCTATGTAAGTCATCTTCAGATAATGAGATAGTTCAATATACCAGCATATGCCTGCAGAAAATGTGTTTAAACATCATTCACTGAAACCTTGAGTAACAGACTTGTTGGCATATGAGCAGAATGTTCTCAGGCAAGGGGAGCTGGTACACCCTGGTAGCTCTATCAGCACTGATTTCTACCATCCCTGGGGGTTGACTGTCACCTTTTGGTTCCTACCATCAATGTCAGGCAGCTTCTGAATGCAGTGGCCTGACAGAGGTAAAGATGCCCCAAATCTTGTGTCCCCATGTCTAGGCAGCAGCCAAGTGGAGCAGTACTGCCAGTAGGCACCACAAGAATTGTTAGAAGTGGAGTTTGTTGGGAAGACAGGACAGACGCCAGACATGRCCAGACAAGTATCAGCCTGCTTACRTGCTGCCATTCCAGACTATACCTTTATCCTAAACATCCCATAGTATGGACAATGATGAGATGGCACCCCATAAGGAGTCCCACACCCCTGCMCACATTAACCCCTTTCAATGTGCAGGGTGCTCCAGAGAGCTTCTCCCGTCTGGTGGGTGGCACTCCTGGATGTGATGGTTGATGGCTCAGTGTGGATGGCCCTGGATGGAGCCAGGGCAGGGGCCCCTTGGCATGGATCAGGTTATTGGGGTTCATCCACCCTTCATTTTTCTATCCTTCATTTGTGTACACAAGCCAGGTTATCATGCATCTTGATGTGTAAAACATTTTTTTTATGATGAGCCAATGGTGAATGCTGAGGAAAGATCACCCAGAACTCCTTCTACAAGAAAGGAAACTTTGTTTTGACCCATAGGATGGAGACGTGTCAGAAAGAGAACAACCAGCAGTTAGTTACGAAAATTAAAGATAGCAAATTACAACAGCTGACAATAGAAATTATCCRTGTGGGAGAGTCTGTTGGAGATGGTTGAAGGGTAGGCAAGCAGATACAATCCGTCCAAAGGAGATAAAAAATCAAAGGGAATATTTGAGACTTAAAAGTTTTTTACTAAATAGTAACTTGTACATGAAAGAAGCCAGTGTATTTGTCCTCACTTTTTTTCCTTTTTTTTCCTTTTTTTGGAGGGTTGTTTTGTTTAAGAGTGGAAGTCAAATCTCCAAAATCAACTGAAATTACAGCAGTAGAGATTATTGAATGCTGTAGACCCTGGACAGCCCTGTTGCACTGCAGTTTCACAACGAGGATTAGGAAACAAAGTCATGGATAGTTTTGATCAAAGCAGTCTCTGAAAACTCCTTTTTCTTGATCAAGTTTTTGGCACTGCAAACTACAGGATGTTAATTAACAATGTTTGCCACCTTCTCTGATGTAGTTCTTAAATGGTTTCAAAGCTATTGTATTTTTCAGAAAGGAAATAGAAGATACTTACAGGAAATTATTAATGAAGTAGTAGGTCAGGTGAGATGACTGAGATGGCGCCTGTTGCMTTAAACCTGTGAATCTGTGGAAACTGCTGCTATCCCATCACTGCAGGAAGCACTGGTTTGGTATTTTTACCAGTTTCTGGATTCTGAATTAGTCTTCCAAATTCTTCAGGTTTGTTCATGGTGTAATATTACACTGAGTGAAAAGGTCCTTATCAGCTGGTAGAAAAGGCTTTTTCTCCATTATTACTCAGAAAATTGAATTCTTTYATTGGCTTTAGTTATTATTTTCAGACAAAGCTAATACTGGATTG
>NW_026623372.1:1805335-1828969 GCF_030028575.1 Malurus melanocephalus | reverse complement strand
GCAGAATTAGGGCTTTGTTGTCATAGGATTTGCTACTTTATCTGTGATGCTCTGAGGACTGAGCTGTCCCTCTCACTCAGCCCCATCCCAGGGATCCCCACACTGTTGTCCACTCCCCAACACCCCTTTGGCGCTCAGGTTTTATTGTCAGATGGATTTCTCTCAGTTTAAAGGTAAATTGGGAGGCATAAATTCACAGTCTACTCTTGGATTTAGCAATCAGGCAGTGTCACTTGTGCTGGTGTTTATTTTGGGGGTTCCCATGAGCACCTGTATCTCCCAKGTAGTGAGTTTGCATGAGGCGAGTGTATGTGAGTCACAGAACATCTAGACTGTGTCTGGTAGGAAAAGCTAAACTTCTTTCACTCCATACAGTGAGCTAAGGTATGAGGTAATTTCATTTTTGGTAGTCTTTGGAAAATGTTATTTTATCTCACCATGTGTAAAGAAGGGCCTTCCAGTGTTTGTTGTGGTTTTATTTTCTAATTTCAGAGCCCATGATGTCAATATCTCTAATAGACACAGTGAATTAAAAGCTCCAACCAAATTTAGGTGGTAGCAAACGTGGATTAATATTTGCAAATGCATCAAACAGGAAAAGATAAATKAAATTGAGGGCAGAAGATTTCTTCATTATGCATTTCTAAGGCTTTTTTTTTTTTTGCTAGCTCTATATGGCTTGAAGATTTAGCAAATGTATCTGCAAGAAAGGAAGTATTTTGTCATAAATTTGATTCCATTCTGTCTGTACTTGGGCAAAACATTCAAGTCAATCTACCCTTTAGAGGATAAATCCGTCAGCATTGTGTTGGATGTATCCAATCATGCATCCCTCTTTTAATTTTTTTTTTTAAATAAAACATGTAGTCCATAGACATTTGCATAGCGTGTCTGCACGGTGTAATTTAATGTGCCCTTCTGTGAACTTTCATGCAGAAAATGTCAGTTAGTTACACACCTAAACCATACAAGATGTTGCCCTAACAATTCCATCTTCAGAAAGGTTAGTGAGTGTGGATTTTTTATAATGTGTGAATTATTGAGATAGCTTATTTGAAAGGTGGTGAAGGAGAGGAATATCCTGTGCAGTAGGAGAAATAAGATTTTTTTAAACTGAGGGTTTTAGCAATTTGGAGTACCTTTCAAAGGCTTTGTATCAGTGACATGAGATAATTGAACAGTATTTTAACTATTAAAAAATGAAATGTTCCTGATTGTAACAGAGGCTTATATTCCAACCCCACTCAGTGTAAATCGCCTATATGGTAACCAGGCATTCTTCTTTATTTTTTTTAAATCGCCTATATGGTAACCAGGCATTCTTCTTTATTTTTTTTGCATTTCACTTAATATTTGTTTGGGATGTTTTTTGGTTTGTTTTTTTTTTTCCTGTTACTGGCAGTACTTCATAAAAATCTAGTGTAACCAATCCAGAAAATGATTTTCTTTTAAAAATTTCCAGCTCTATAGTTCCCTCTGCTTCTCCATAATGTTAGAAGATTCTCCAAAGGCATCAGCATGGGAATTTACATTCTTCTTTTCACTAGCCATGGATAATGCCATTTAACTTCAACATAAATCAAACTCACAGTGTCCATGTGCAGGAGTTCAGCTTGCAAAACCCACTTCAAATAAGATAATTACACTGCACTGCAACTGTTATTAATAACTTGAGATTGTCAAGTTGGATTGTCACTGGATTCTAAATTACATATAACTGATATTTTTGTTCTATACTTTCCTATAAAAATTAGATTATTTTTTCCATGCCACTTAGGCAAACTGATAGTTTACAATTTTATTTATCTGTGCTGCAATTTTAGTTGGATTTCACCTTGCACGTGTCAGTTGGCACATACACTTTTGATGTTTTGTTTGAGATGGGGGCRGTGAGGAAGGGGATTTTTCTCTCCTCCGAGTGGAGGATTGCCATGCAGCTGCGAGACCCCTTTAATTAAGTCAGAGTAAGCTGCATCAGATGGGCTGCTGTCTGAGTGAGGACAGCTGAGCTCTACTTTAATTAGAATTTTTACTATTTCATCCCTTACTGCCCRAAGTGTGACCTGTCAAGCTGCTGAGAGGCTGCCCCTTCCTGCCAGAGGTGCAGCTCCGAGCCCAGCACTGGCACACACAATCCAGTTTGTGTACAGTCACTTGGTRGGTTGGTGGTCTTTTCTTTGTTGGTGTGCTCGTTGTCTGCAAGAACAGAAAATCCCTGATTTGTTCATGTGAAAACGTATTTGGACTTGGTAAATAGCTCATCGAAAGCCAGCCCACATCTTTCACAGTGCTTTGAGAGTGTCCAGCAGYTTCTTCCTCTGTAACACTTGATTTATTAGTAAAGCTTAAAAGTCAAGAGCCAGCTGGATATAGGACATAGATCCAGATTAAGGTGCAGGTACCCAAGCTGATTTCACTCAGTGGGGAATGTCCTCTTCCCCCTGTCACATTTCTCCCACTCCCAGCTCCCTGTTCTTCCTTCCCTTGTCCCCMGAAGGTCCTCTGGAAGGCAGCAAGGCAGAGAGAACCAGAGTGGAGAAGGCAGATGGCAGCTTGTGTGAATTCTCAGTGAACTGCTTGGGGTGTCCTGGCTGTTCTGTGCCATCCTCTGCAGTTCCTCCTCACTCTGGAGTGAGTGTCATTAGAGAGTTAATTACCCCAGGCAAAGACCCGTTAAAATCGGGAGATAAATGCATCTAACTGTAAGTTTTTCACATTTAGGCTTTGCTATTAAGCATGTAAACAGCATTCAACTTGCATTTTGACAACTGGCTCCCCCTTGGAGCTGATCAGAGCAGTGCCTACCCTGCAGCTGGAGCACTGAACCAGAGCTGCACTGCTGCTGTTTGATACAGTTCCCAGGGGACGCTGAAATATTTCATACACAAAGCTGCTTGATCTCTAGCTCTGAATTCTTTGACACTTCCGTACTGTAGCCCAATTTCTTGGCTTTCACAAAGCACATTTCTATGTTAAATACCAACTGCAGAAATCCAAAGCTTTGTGTTGGTGGATCACAAACCAAAGTGTCCAAATTCCTTTTGTCTCTAATAAAATTGCTTATATAAATCTATTTAAATCATGATATGGAACCATGGAATGAATCTCTTCAATAATTTCTTAAAGGGGAGAAAAACCCTTTCGGAAAGAAAGGGGTATGAACTGTAAAATCCACTGGCTGTTATCAGAAGAAATAAAATTGTTCAGATGGAAAGCAAAATTATTGTCCAGAAATTAAGACCTAGATAAAATCTAAAAGAATATCTTCRTCTTCAGAGGAGTTTATCAATCTTACTTGTTTTGGGTTTGCAAAGTACATTAGGAAATACATAAATAATGGTTTTTCCGTCAGAATTCTTTTAATTGCTCTCCTCTGGAGTGTATAGTCTCTTCACTCCCTCTGTGTTTTGCAGCTCTGCCTGTCCTAAATCATTATGTCATCAATGCACAGGGACATCAGTAATTCACTATAATTTATAGCAGTGAGAGCTGAAATCGTCCCTGTCCTAAGTTTGCCACGTTGTGGTGTAGTTTGTGTGACAGTTTAACCAAGGAAGCACAGCTGAGAAGCAGGACCCATTCTTCAACACACATACAGTGTGGGATGCAACTTCAGGAAAGTGTCCGGAGGGAATTATAAACAAAGAATCTAATTGGAATGATTCTGGRTAGAAGTAAGCCTCTCAGTTCAAAGTTGTATTTAGCAAGAAGTGAACAAAAAAATAACTTGCAATTATTTAGGAGGAGGGAACTGGTTTGTTAAAAAAACAAAAAGTCCTGCCTTCAGGTTGTGATCATTGCAAAAATGTCTCTAGAATTAAATCATAGTAAAAACAGTGACCATCTGGTGTGTCCATGAGAATATGAAATTGAAAATAGAAAACTGTATTGCAAACCCACCTTTCCACTTTTTATTCCCCAGCACTTTTTCCATAAAAATGTGGGTTTATCTTGATTGACATGTTTTCCACATTCTTGTTTAATTTGCTGTGGTCTTTTTTTCCTGAAAATAGTAATTTAATTAAAAAACAATTAAAAGGTTGTTTATACTTTTTTTTCATACTGTCAGATGATATATTGATTAGAGATTTAATTTRGTGGAAAAAAAGATTTTATTTAAAATAGAATAAAGCATTTAATGTATGCAAAAAAATTCCTTTACTTACTTGGTGTTCTTTTAAAAATGACATTTCTAATTTGACATGCTAGTTTTTGGTGAGTAATCTGGAAACCAGTCATTCTCACAGGTTAAATCAAAACCAAAGGGAAAATGGATTTATTAAATTTTCTTTGTCTGACTGAATACAAATAGTGCATACATAGTTAACAGAGAGTTGTATTATTCCCTCTTTAATCTCTTTCTCTTGCTTTTTAGTAATTTAATAAACTGTTTTTTGCACAAAAGTGGTAATGCCTCTTTGAAACATACTGAAAACAGTTTGAGGTTTGCAGTCTACATTTGCATTACAGGCTCCAATTATTGTTTTCTGGGTTGGTAAAGCACTACGGGCACAACAATAATTACAAAGCAATCATGACCCCTTCCTTTTTCCCACCGTCTGCTCTCTCTAGAGCTACATCTACAATGATCCTATGAGGTACTACAGCAGGCAAAACCCCAAAGAGCGATCACCTCCTTTGGGCCTCATATCCAAACCCCTCCAGGAGCTCTCTGGGAGGACCCTGAGCCAGCGGCAGCCGGACAATGTGTCACCAGAGCCAGGAATGGGGCTGGAGCAGAAGAGCCTGATGGCCGCGCTGCACTCGTACATCACTCCGAACCTGTCAGCACAGAGCACTGCTAAAAGCCCCCTCAGCAGGACTAAAGGCTCTCAGCTTTATGCTGAGAGGTCGTACTCTACGCGAGTCAGTCCTTTTGATGCCGCTTTAGCCAAGGGAAAAGCAGAAGATTTCAAGATGAAGAAGCTGCTCCAGCCAAGGCCTGTGCCTGGAGTGCTGCGGCCAACCCCTGAGATGCTGGGCCATAAATCTGCTTCCCAGGACGATCCAAAGGACCCTCTGAGTGTTGTGGATGGTAAAGTTGATATTTACTTGTTGTTTTTGCTTACCTGAAGTTTCCCTCATGTTTACTGAGCATTTTTAAGAAAAAGAAAATAAAATTAGACATTAGATGTATCTCCTACTATTGGCATATTTATATCTGCCATAACACAGTAATAATGTTCACCATTCCAGCTACTCTTTCCCTGCAAACATCTACCCACATTCTTCAACCCACCTTCCATATGCGTGCAGAAATATATGGCACTTAGTAAGACATAGCATTTATGTAATTTATTATATTTCCAAAGCATTTTACAAACAACACATAATTATGAGTATATCTTTGCTATCAAATCTGTTTTTATGCAGTCATCCCACACTATATATAAAGATGATATAGAAATGCCAGGAAGAGATTGTTCCACATCTCTTTATTTAACTAGAAATTCAAGGATCATGGGTAAAATTCAAGGTTAAGCACAGAAACTGACAGTGAGATAAATTCTGGCACAGAAAACAGAGAAGGGATGAGTCTGTCAGTTCCATGGATAGGTGGACAAGAAGGTGGGTTTGCACCTATTTTTGTCTGGACATTCTATAACAAAGAACCAGTTTGCTGGATTTTGGTCTCTTCAGATAATGCTGTTTAACAGTGATTGGATCCCACATTCTTTTGTACGCAATAGTTTGACAAATATTTARATGAAGATAGATGAAGGGTGACATCCCCGTTCTGTGAGGCACTTTGAGCACTGCTTTGTAAGACGAGTCTTGGGGATAAGGTAGACTTTATAACTCTGATTCATTTTGTTGTTTCTTCAAATTAATCTCATTATCTATGGTATTCCAATGGTTTACAATGCCTGAAAAATGAAATAATTGATCCTCAGCCACTGTCAAGCATTTGTATCTGTTACACTGCAGTCACCACTATCCCAGTGGATTTCGTTGATATGTAAGAGGGTTCCTTTGGATCGCTCTTGTAGTTATTATCATCCATAAAGTGTGGTGCTCTTTGATTTGTTTTGTTGGTTTTTTTTTTTTTTTTTAAATCCCCCAAAACCAGAACACACACAAACACACGGAAATGTCAGATGAGAGGAAAGCAGCAGAGGAAAGATAATGCTTGCAATCTAAAGGATGCTCAGAAGTGAAAGCATTCTTGGTATGGTGCCCAGAGATAATAGGTTTCAAGGAATGAACTATAATGTAAAATCAAATCCAGGTGGCACTGTAAGTCTCTTGCACAGGTTAGACAATTTTGTTGCTAGACTCAAAACAAACTAGGCACATGCTGGTTTCATTATCCTCCAGCTGTTCCACTTCACCTTTCCTGGTAGGAGCCAACTGGGAAAAAAATGCTTAACACTTACAGGGAATAACATGTTTCACAATTCATTGGGTTGTACTACTTTGACTTCTCATACATAATATGCCCTGTAGGAACTTCTGCCTGCATTTGCTTATTGCATAGGCAAGACATTATGAATTGTTTGAGTAGGAAATAATATGGTTTCCTTTGTAGTTCTGAGCCACTTAACAAACTCACAAGAAAGTGATGAGGACAAACCCCCAGCATATTCATTGCTTAAATTGCTGTCCATTGGAATGATGGTGGTTTAAATTCAGATTTCCCAGGCTGACCACACCACCTCTCTCTGCTTTTAAGCTTTCTCCATTTTCTCTTGTGCTTATGGATTATTGTAGGCTTGTAGATTGTTTGTCTTTTGCACTCTGTAAACCGCAGAACTGTAAGAAAACTTGGAAAATGCGTGGGGTGCTCAGTTCTCTATCTGTCTGGTAGAGGATTAGACAAAATCACTGGATGGGGAGAACAATCCAGAAGGTACTGAGCAGATTAGTGCTGAGAATTGCAGAAAAACAGTGGCAGGTAAATTCACTAACAAGGCACCCTGAGGGAGAAATACAAGAGAAGGAAATGTGGAGTTATTTTTCTATCAGATTTGGAAGCTGCTACCTCTAGGAGTAGCATGATGTGCGTGGGTACTGCCTTTGTAGTCACTGTGCAATACTGGAATTGTTAATCTCTCCTCTGCACCAGCTGTATTTAGAATTTGGCTCAGTTTGAGGTGGTTTGTTCTAGTCTACTGATTTTTTGTATGTTAAATATTACAGRATATGTCTCTCTGTTCCTTTGAAAAGGTCACAGAATTAGTAATTCAGATGTCTTAAAAAAATAGCAAACTTCCATGTTTATGGAACAAAAATATTTTTTTTTAATATGTCCTTTCTTGCAAAGCTGGGATCACCACTGCATGTGGAGCTCAGCGGCTGAGGAAAGCTAACATGGGGTCAGTGGGCTGATGGGGTTGAAGAAGACAGACCACCCTGTGGAACTTCTGACAAAGTWACTGATGCCATAATACCATGTGGCTGTCAGGCAAGCTGGCTTTGGCACTTGTGCCAGCAGAGTGTGAGGCGTGATTTATATGCTGTACAATAAAAAGCTGTTTTCCCTTGATAAGGTGCTATTGTTACCTACTAGGGAATCCTGCTGGTGGAGCTTATATTAAAAATTACATCATCTGGAACAGAAAGGCTTTTAMTGCCATCATGGTTCCAGGGTAACTATGAAAGGCAGTTTGCACTCATCAGTTGGAGAGATGGGGCTAAGGAAGAAATCTGGTTTGCAGTGCAACTGTGTGAAACATGACTGAGCATTGCTGAGCCTGCTTAGAAGGGGTCAGTGGGAGAGTGCAAATGCTGTGCACAGGTAAATGTGTGTTCAAATACATGTGCTGCTTAAGTGCTGTGCCACTGCAGCATCCATCTGCTTTTTGGTCTTTCTCCAACAATATTTTCTGATTTTAATAAATTCATCGTATTACCCAAAGGTGTCTGTAAACAGATGCAATGATATTTATCTGTTTATCAGCATTATCCAGTAATTTACAAATTATTGCAAACATGGACAAGTGCCAAAACAAGAAGTGTAAATATCCATATTTAGCATGGACAAGGATTAACATCATATCAGTAGCCTTGTGAAGTTAGAAAAACTCTTTACACAGACCTGCATTTTACCAGGCTGTTACACTTTGGTGGCCGTCACTGCTAGGGTACTAAAAACATGGCATTCCTCATACTCATGACTTTGGTTACTGCCTTTGGTCCTTGACAGTTTGAGTCACATTGTAGTTGTTCAGTAAAAGTAGATGTAATGCCAACATTTCACTCATGTCAACGCAGTGTTAKGAGTCAGTTTGGTGAACTGTGCCCAGGTGGCAATGACCAGGGCAGGGATGCCAGCACTGGAGGAGGAGGCTCCTYGATATAATATGGAGGTTTTAATGAAGCAGAAGCACCTGCAGTGAGCCTGTCAGTATTAYCTGGAATAGGGCCTGTGGCCATTCATTTTTGAAATGGTGTTATTGGTGTTATTCCTTTCCCTTTCCCCCCAGTCCCATTTGTTTGAGATTAAGATTACTTTTTGTTGACTATGGATAGTAAAGRTGAGTTTGAAGATGGACTGGAGAGGTAACACTTGGCTAAGAATATAGGTACAGAGAAAAGTAAGTTAGGGAAAAATGGAATGGAAATGACAAGGCTGCATTGCCTGCAWGTTGTTGAGCAGCTCAGCAGTTGGTCTTGACAGCTGTCTGTGAATCAATTGAAATAAACAAAAATCTAGTGTGTTACAATAATATAACCCTTTTAATTATATATGTCCTGAAACATAATTCTCTTTTAAGATTTGTCTTCAAATGATGTTTTATTTGTAAAGTTTTAGTTTTGATTTGGATCTGACATATATTCTGTCTTTTCATTGCTGAYTTTATTAGCTCTGCTTCAATAATTTAGCTTTTTCTGTCAAGATATTGTCCAATAGTTCTATAAAAGATTAGAACAGAAATGATACCTAAGCAGACACAAGGCTCCTGTGGTAAACCAGCAGTGCTGTTTTTTTCTTACAGCTTAGTTTTCTGCATTGCTGCTATGTGTAACATCCTCTCCAAGTGGCCATCTGCCAGGTAGCTCTTCTGCTTTTTGACAAAAAATGTCTTGAACTCAGGTTGATCAAATGGATTGAAAAATTTTGTTGCAGTTTGGATTAATTTGTTCTTGTAGATTACGTTACCAAATTAAAGCATTTGATCACTATGTTTTTACTMTATTATTAAATTCCTAACAGGGGACTGGTGCAATGAAATCAAAGTTTTCTAAGTTTTCTCTGAAACGTTGCTAAACTTCCATCAAACTTTAGTATAATTTTGCTGCCTCCACATATCTTGGCCYAGAGAGTTTGGCACAGATTGAGTTTACATCTTTGATTCATGTTACTGAACACTTGCTTTCCTGTACAAAGCACTCTATTCCAGAATGGTACCAAAATCTTTGTTGGCTGTCAGAGTTTGAAGTGATAGCACAGATATAACCTGGGGTTTTTTTCACTCTTAGTCGCAATTAAGTGTATTTAAAAGTATGCTTTTTTAAAGGAAATTTCAGAAGTTCACATTTTACAAGCTTAGCTGAATTTTATAACTAAATTAGTATAATTTTGTAATGACATCATGATGGATTATTGGAAAGATGTTTTCTTTTTACTTTGAAAAGAAAGTACATCAAAAAACTAATTTCCCCATGTCTCAACACCCTCTCTGGCTCACAGTGAACCTGTTACTTAAGCAGCTTAAGTTATTTTTCTTTATATGGACTAATTTGTTAAGGGAATATGCCATTAGTTTGGTTGGTGAATTATGRGTCAGGCCAGGGGAAATAAATTTTTGCCTTGAGATGGTATTGGGAAGCTGATGGTGAGATGCAGGCTGTGAGTTCTTCAGTTAAAACCAAGGGGTCCAAAAAAATGACAAATCAGTCCAAAGTCTTGGCCTCTTATTCCCAGTGAAAAATAGTCCCTGATGCTTGTCTCCCTGCAAAATCACAGATGTTCACTGCCTTTTTTCCTGAAGCAGCAGTCTTTAAACTACTTTTTACTTCTTTCTTAGTCTCTGTCTACTTCCTCCTTTGCTATGGAAGAAAAAAAGCCTTGTTTTTTGCCCTTGTTATGACATTGTTTTCCTTTGTTTTCCTACTTTTTAATTCACTTTTATGTGAGCCTGAAAGCTGACAGCATGGTCCCAAAGTCYTGTTTAGAGATGATGAACATGTCCAACCACAGGGCTTAACATGGAGAATGTTACTGCTGAGAAAAAAAGGTTGGATGTCGCATTCAAACTGCTTAKATGTAAATTCGTACATTCAACAGAGATCTAAAAGCATATTTTTCTCTTCCTACACAATACTCGCTATGTGAAAGAGTTTTCTGCTCTTAAACTACTTAACAACATGAATAAGCAGAACAGAATGACTGGAAATGACTGATTTTGGTGTGCTGCAGCAAACACAAATTTAGTGTCTCATACTCCAAGGGACGTGAGGCTGAGTTTTGCAGAGCTCCACAGAGTGATAGTGAARTATGGATGCAATAGATGCCGTCAGAAAAGTGCCTTCCCTGGGGAGCTGTTAGGCTCCATCTTCTGACTCACCTTTAATATCCATTGTCCTTGAATTTCCTTACCTTCAAAACTTTTATCACATCCAACTTGTTTTGCTGTTTGGTTTTGTTGTTTTTTCTTCTCAATGTGACTGGTAAAACATTCATAGCCAGCAAACCAAAACAAGTCTTATCTATATCTATTTGTAGCAATCTATATCTATATCTATATCATCTATATCCATATATATTGATATAATCTATATCTGTATCTATAAAATATTTATTTGACAACTTATATATGTTCCAAGAGAAATCAATACCATTTAGAAGGTTTATCTTTTACATATCCATGTATGTAGTGGACATATATTTACAACTGCTTCAAACTGAAGGGGAACTTTTTGATTAGAAGACAAAATATCTGATTCTCCTTTTTTTCCAGAACTCTGTATAGCTACTTACAGAAGCAAATCACCAAAGGAAACTGATCTCTAGGAAACAGTAATGTTGTTTTTACTGTTTTTCAGCTAAAAAAAAATTGAGCTGCTTTAACACTTCAGTATTTTGAGTCAATTCAGACTAGGAAACAATGTTCTTCTTGTAAAGAAAAAGTGTTAATTTCATGTCCTCTCTCTAGGAGAATTTTCTGGGTTGTGATGGCATACATCCCCCTGTCTTGGCACAGATTCACTTTGTCATAAACTTTATCATCAATTAAAAATACTGTTTGGTTTTTTTTTTTTAAATGAAATGCAGCATGAATGTGTGTGCCTTCCTTTAAAAAGGAGATGCTCACCATTAAGGGAAAGCTATCTTTTAGGAAAAAATAAAAGATATAAGCACTTGTGCTTCATGTGTGCAGCTAAATCACGTGCTTCTGTTGTTTTGTGATCCAGAGACACTGATTAAAAATGTATTGAAGGACCTAGAGAAACACCAAGTGAATGTCGASAATCTCAGCTCAACAGAACTGGATGAGATTGCTGATACAATCGCCACTGCAATTCAAAGTGCTGACATTCGCGAAGAAATAGAAAAAAGTCCTGGACAAACTAAAGAAGACAGAACAGAAGCACAAATGAAGAAAGGAGATGCTCAAGGAAGGGCAGAAATTCAGACTGGATTAGTGGAAAACAGTGTTAATATACCAGGTATTAATTTTAGAATTTAAGTACAACAAAAGACAGCTACCCTAATTTCMCTCTGTAGCTTCTCATTAGTGTTAGACTTTTAAAAATCGGTTTTAAAGAAGATGGGACGGAAAGTTTCTGTATTTCCTGAAAGGCAGAATTTCAGATTGTTGTTTTCTTTTTGCAGCAGGTTTTTATTTACCAAAAAAMCAAAAAAATCTGTTTGTGAATACTTTTTCTTAAAGCTTCACAAACAAGATAAACCTACCTATCCAACTGAAATAAAAAGTGCTTTATGCTGTGTGGTCCAATTTCCTATTCTTGAATATGAGATGTTTAAGCAAATTGATAATGGAAATAATTATATTACAAGATGTATTTCAAAATATGTGGAGAAAAAGATATGTTATACAGTCATTCTTAAACATGCCACAATTACTTACAGAATAAAATGTGTGGCAAGTACAGGTACAAACCCACTCTTTCCCTTTCCTGCTTAGGGAATAAGAAGACCTATTATGGTTRTTTGTTTCTGTCTGCACATATATTTTCCTGGTCATGCAGATTCAGGAGACACAGTAATTGCCATTAATGAGTGAATATCACAGTGGAACATAAGTTAATGCTCATCCATTTTCTATTTTAGGAATGTTATAACATTAATACACCAGAAATGTATGCTTTAAGTCATAAAAAAATATTTTAACTGTCTGTTTTCATGGTGATATACTGAAATCCTTAYTAGTTAGGGATATTCGGGTTATTATAATTGCCAGATTTTCCTGTAGATTAAAAGGAACAAATCTGAGGATTTACCTTGAATCATGCTGAGAAGGATGAGCACTCAGTTCATAAACCAAAAAGCCAGAGTTATTTGACTGAGGTTAAGGATGTGGCTGAATATTATCACTGTCATTAAACTGTAACATGATTCTAGTGAATGATATCTATTGAAATATATCATTTTCTTCCACCGAAATATGTATGAGGAATGTATATGTTTCCTTTTACTGTAAGTGCCATTCAGGAAGCTAAAGCTTTTTTTAGTATGGGGCTTTTTCCTTAGATATTGGTAAACTGATATGATGATTTGACACTTAATTAACAAAATAACACCATTACATTGGCTCTTGAAGTACTCTGTATATTGATCTTGCATTAATTTGCTATCGAAGTGGGGTTAGAATAACAATAACAAATTATACAGTGCTCCTTACTGTGCCCTTTCAGCTTTGATGTCTCAATGTTTGAATCACATAAAAAGGCCACTGCTGAAGAAYAGCCTAGGAGAAGTCTTTGTTTCATATATGATGTTTGCCCTTCATAATTTTGTATTTGTGCTCTTCCTATCCTACAGACATTGGAATGCAGGAACCCAGTGAGAGGACTGATAAAGAGGTAGAGTACCAGTGTTTTAACAAAATAAATGTTCYATCTCAGAATATCAGGTTTCTGTGCAGTGAAAGTGAAACTCCCACTTCTGAAATATAAGATTTGCTCTGTGGTTTGTGTGGCTGTGATTCAATATCACAGATAGGCATGTTGTGGTTGATGCATTGAAATATTAAATATATTTTTATTGAAATATCAAATATATGCTTATACATATATATATATATTTGAATGTTAACTGAAATGAGTTTTGATGTTCAAAAAAGCAAAATCAAGTTCTTTTCCACCTTCCCTTAAATTTGTAAACAGACAAAATTTGTAATATATTTGCAAAGTTCAGACAAATTCAGAATTTTCCTCAAATCAGGAAATTTTGAATATTGAGGTGTTCTTAAAAACTTTTTTTTCTCCTGTCCTTTGGCTCTTAGTTCTGGGGAACATAAGAATCCTTGCTCAGTTAACCTCACTGGTTTTCAGAAGTGAATGAGTAAACTTACTCCCTCTGGAGGTATGAGTGGGACAGAGGGGTAGCTGTGTTCCAAAATTCCTTTTTATTTTCATGGGTTGTGCTATTCAATTTTATGTATYACCACTAATTCCTTGAACATCAGAGGTATTTCAAAAGCTCTAGGCATTACCCTAGCTAGTAACATCGAATTAGCATTTTAATCCAGATTACTTGTACAATACTCCTCATGAGCTTTGAATCATATGCTATGGACTGCTGTCCAAAGTTTAGCCATTTTTGAGGCAAATTYATCTTTCTTTTTCTCAGTTTCATGGAGCAGAAAAATGCCAAAGGAATATTTTTATAAACTTCTTGTTAAACTTCTTGTACTATATACTCCATCAAAAGCTAACACTGCAAGACTYATAAATGGGAAATCCTCTTGTGTTTTCAGTAAAATCTCTTCAGCCCTTCTACCCAGCAAAGAAAACACAACATGGACAATGTGGCAGGAGCTTTAAACACCCACATGAAAATAAAATGCTGTATTCACAATAGACTTACAGAGGATCCCTTGTATACATTTCTTAGTGACAGTTGAATAGGGGATGTTTGAATGGAATTAATTGTGACACAGAGCTCAAAGTGCCCGTTGGCCATCATTTCCTTCCAAATGTTTGGCTGCAATAAAGTTATGTCATGGAACTAATTAATGAATTTTTCTAGGCACCTGTTTTGACTTTGGCTCATTTGCTTATTGTTTTGCTTTATTAGACAGATTTTTATTTTCTRTGTTCATAGGTTTAGCTTGTTGGATCACTCACATACAATTTTTGACCATTTCTAGAGATGAAGAAGGGAAATAGAATGGATCATATAATATCTGTTCCCTTTCCTGTGTTATAACTTGTGAGACCCAAAAGTTATGAATGTTTTCAGGCTCAATTTAGGCATAATGATGGATATTTCTATTCTTTTTCCTTTTCATTAAATTATCTCATAACACAGTTTTATTTTCATCAATAGTTAAACACACAGATACATATTGGAAAAATATAAAAAAAAATTAATTTTTTATATAAAAAAATTTAATGTTTTTTTATTATTACTGAATAAACATTATATTCTTTACATAGTTTAGCAGCTTGTAGAAATTAAGGAAATAACCATGCAACAGTTGTATGAGTAGATTCTACCATATCGTTAGGAGTTTGAAAAATTATATCTAGGTTTGGTTGAGTGTAACCTTTGTGTATTTTGTTTTAAAAATAATATTMTTCTTTTAATACAGGAGAACACCGCAAAACTAATTAGATTCTTGAATGAGAATGCATTATCTGAAAATATACATGAAGACTTTGTTCCTGAAGAATCTACAAAGACAGAAACCAAGAAATCTGAAGAAACTGACTCTTCTTCCTCAGAAGAAACAAATGCTGGYGTGGAGAATGTGAAAAGTGAGACTTTCTCAAGGGAGCTGACAACTGCAAAGAACAGTGAATCTGACTCCAAAGACCCGAGCCAGACCCACTACTGGATTCAGAATGCTTTAATGCAGGATGGAAACTCCTATGAAAAGCCTCAGAAAAAGCCAGGACAAGGCTTACAACTTGAAGTGAAGCCTTCTGAGGAGAGCGAATATGGCTATATTGTGACAGTGAAAGAGTAAGTACAGCAGCCAATTTGAATGGCATTTCCAACTGGGGAAAAGATAAAGTCATTGCACCTAATGAAATATGAATGTACAAGAGGAAAATGCCACAGGCCTGATTTTTAATACATCTGAAACAGTTTGGAACCTGTTCAGTACTTTGATGAAAATACAAGCAAACAGTTCCGTTTTCTTACAGTTGCCTTTCCTCCCTTACGGAAGACATTAAATTTGTAGSTCTTTTGCTTAGACCTCTCTCTATCTTCTCATGTTCTAGTGACCTTCCAATATGTCAGTAAGTGTGCTTATGGTTAGGATGGGATCTTTAAATATTTGACTTGAAAGTAGTCTAAATATCAATGCCTGAGTCATTCTTTCAAAAAAGCGACACACAGTAATAAAGCACAGTTTTTTTCTCCATGGTTTCATTTTGATCTGAAAATAACACATAYAGGAATCCAAACATCACATAAGCAGCTAGTTTAGAAAGAAAGACCTAATGATTTCAGGTCATGCCACTAATGAATTTGACATTTAATACTATACTTTCAAAAAGACAACTTTAGCCCCCTAATGAGACACAGTTCATTACAGAAACATTTGGGATTTTAGAACTGTGTAGGCACTTTTACATCCTTTTGCCCTCTGTAGAACAATGTTACATTTGTTTAGCCATCTTGACTCCTGTGAGAAACTGGGAATTTCTGCAACGAGTTTACAAATCACTGCTCAGCGTCATAGAAAAACTGAGACAGAAACTTCTTTAGCATGTGTTGATTCTTTTGTTTKTCTTAAACTTAGTAATGGGATTGAAGGCCATAGGATTGTGGCGCATTCTTGTTTTTACTATACTGTGTTGCATTGAAGTGCATGTGGCTGCACATTAGAAAYGGACCAGGAATTGATGGAATGCCCTTTAACTGAACTGCTTTGTTCCTGCCTGGGAATGCTTTGTGAAGCRATAGACAATTTTTCCCCAGTTCAGCACTACTTCCCTACTTGCCCCAGCTCTTTTAACTCACATCAATCTGGAATACTCCTTTTGTTCCCAAAAGTATCTTAATGACACCATCTCCTTTGACTATCCAGACTCATTTGGCTTATAAATGCTGTAAAGATTAGAACTGTTAGAGCTCTGGGAAATGGGAGTCATTCTGAATTTCAGTGTTCACATCCTGGAGATCCTTCCCTCTTTTATTCCACCTGKTTTTTTTCTTAACTACTCTCCCACTGATGGATTTTTCCTGAATTATGCCTGTTGTTATTATTCAATGGAACTTGATAAAGAAGGTCATTTGTCCAAAGATTCTTGGTTCTAGAGGAGTCCATATGCACAAATATAATTTAGCTTAGATTTTTTAGCTTYTTTACCATTTTTAATATCAGAAAAACAAAAATTACTTTTCTTGTATACTAGATTGTTAGAACTTCAGTGACTTGTGGACAGGATGCTTTTAGATAGCTAAAGAGAAAGAGGATCCATCCTTTACTGGATATGGGTGGAAACATAGGRCAAAGAATGAGGAAAAGACTGAGGTACTAAAGGCATTCTTTGCCTCAGCCTTTAATAGTCAGACCTGTTGTTCTCCAGGTACCCAGCCCCTAGTGCTGTAAAACAGGAACGGGGAGCAGAATAAAGCCCCCCTAATCCAAGAGGAAACWGTCAGCAAACCTGCTACATCTCTTAGACACACATAATCTTCTGTGGCTGAAAGGATCCACCAAAGGGTGCTGGGGCAGCTGGCAGGAGGGCTCACAGAGCCACTTTGCATCATGACGGTGTGACCTACCAGATAGATGAGGGAAAGGCTGTGGATGTGTCTACACAGACTTTAATGAAGCCTTTGGCACCATTTCCCACAGCATTCTCCTGCTATTTGCTCATGGCTTGGACTGGGGCCCTGCTCACTGGATTAAATCTGGCTAGATGTCCAGACCCACAGGATGGTAGGGAACGGAGTCACATCCAGCTGGTGCCCGGGGGCTCAGGGGTCAGTTCTGGGGCCCGTTCTGCTTAATATCTTTATTGATGTGGATGAGGGGATCTCAGTCAGTTTTCAGGTGGAAACCAAGTTAGGAGCGAGTGTTGACCTTCTGGACTGCAGGAAGGCTCTGCAGAGGGAAAAGTCTACGCTTGCACCAGGGGATGTTCAAATTGTATGTCAGGAAAATCTTAATGGAAAGGGTTGTCAAGCTTTGAACCAGGCTGCCCTGGGAAGTCACTATCCCTGGSAGTATTTAAAAGGTGTGTACCTGTGTCACTTAGGGACATGTTTTAGTGGTGGACTTGGCAGTGCTGGGTTAGTGTTCAGAATCAATGATCTTAGAAATATTTCCAACCTAAATGATTCTATGATCCTGTGATTCTCCTTGATGCTATAGCTGGCCTGTCAGTGGAGACCACTTCCCTATGAGCTTCTGATGTTTTGCAAGTGTGATCCAAGGAGATTTATTACCCTGCTGCAGGGAACTCCATGAAATGCTAAGATGCCAGCATTTAATTGTGCCACACACCAAAGATAMACATTTCCATCTAATACTTGAAGGAAAGATTTGTGGTACTTTAAAGACTTGTCAAAATGGCAGTCTGATTGTCGATGGCAAGAACAATAGGTCATTCCTGCTGTGTTTGTTGAGTGACCTTTCAGATGGTTGCAGCACTGCAATCCATATCAATCCATATTATCCATCAGTGCTAAGCTTTGGAATGAATTGACAGTTTCAGTGTAGAAAATTGTCCACAAATCCTCCACTGTGCTGCTTCAGCATTTTATTATTCTAAGAAACCAATCAAATTGGTGATTTACTTTGTTTACTCTCTTCTCTTTCAAAAAAATTGCTGTTCTACCACTGAAGTATTTGTGTAAGATTTTTTTTCTTTCTCTGTGTAATTGCTTTGAACTGTTTTATTAATTTTAACTCTGAAATTCTGGAGTAATCTTACTTTTAAAAGGTAATCTACAGGATGTTGTTTTTATTTATATTCCACTTTTGCCATAGTTATAAAATACYTCTCTGTTACAGTTTTCATACATCACTGTGGGCTCTCAAATCAGAGAAGTTTTTTCTTTGGACTCTATATATTCTGAAATTCTAGTTTTTTGAGATAGCTTTTTTGTGTTTAAAAGCATGGCAATGCTCCCAGTTTTTTGGCAGTATTTGCTCTCAAATGAAGGCCTATATCCCACAATCAAAACATTTACACAGTGTTTAGTCTCCTGAGYGTCTCATGAGGAAACCCAAAGCCTGACTTTCCAGAACATGTAGTTCTTACCACCTCCAGTAAATCTAAATGTAAGCTGCTGCATGCTCAGCAGTTTAAATAGCCAAGCTGGCGTGCAACTTCTCAAATATGAGATTGAGTAGCTAGATTTAAATTCACTAAGAAAAATCCTAGTTTGAAAGTTCATCTCTTTTCACTGCTTATCACAGTCTTTCAAGCTTCAAAATCAAGTCATGCTTGTCTGAAGCCATGCTTGGACATCCAATGCAGAGCAAGCTGTCCTGTTTTATGATTTATCAGAAGGCTTCTGCTAGAAGTTTTTTCATATAAATACTAGATCACAGGCAGTTCATGGCAGCCCTCTTAGCTTGTGAGCCAGCTTCTGGCACTCTTTTATTAGGCATTTCCCGGGTAGTTCATATTTTGTCATATGTTAACTCTCAATTCCAGACTGTCTCTGTAAAATTGTAAAGGCTGTAAATCTGTTCCCAATGTGTTAACCGGGTTGGATCCTGCATCCATGTCTCTTCATTTCACTGGAGGTAGCTGGTGTTCTGCTCAGGTGCTGGGAAAAAATGGATCTTGTGTTCATGGTGTAAAATTGCTCTGGAATGTGATTAGTCTGACCCATTTAACGTGCTGAAGGGTTGGGTTAATTGCAAATGCTTGATATTATTTCTCCACCTTTGTAAATGTGATAAATGATACTGCTTTGCATATAATGATTACTTTCCTCAGGATGGCATTCRGGTTAGGACCCTGAAGCTGGGTTGTATGGAAGTCTTGGTTTATTTCTCAAGTTTTCTGTTTTCCTAGTCAGCTCATTAAAGAATTGTATTTTTATGATCTTCATTATTTTTCCCCTGCCAGGTGGAAACATTTTAATTGTGTTTAAAAATTAAATTGGAAATAAATAGAAAAAAATTATTCGCAATATCTGCAGCAATGAAACAGGGCTGATCAGTTTCATTGTTCTTATTTACTAGAATATCTTGATGTTTCTTAGAAGTTGAGCTTTTCTATTCCATGAGGCTTTTCAGTTCTTTTTAGAAAATAATAACAGAGCATTATTGTCTTTTAATATGTATATCCAAAAAGAAACACTGATTTGACCTCCTCTGTTTATCTCACTGTCCTTTTTGAAATCATTATTCTACCTACAAGTGCACTGTATCAGGGGAAAGAGATTTATGCATATTCTTCACTTAATTTCTACAACTTTGAAAATGAAAAGAAATTATAAACACACATAAACCAGAGAATCTGTTGCCACTGAAGTCTGTTAAAATCACCAAGGGACAGCATTGCTGACATTTAAAAAGAAGTTAAATGAAGAATTTTTGTCTCTCCCTTTTTCACTTCCCTTGTAAACTATTCCGTTGTAAAAATAAGTTCCATAAAAGTCCAATTTTAAAGCCAAAGTTTCTGACAACATAGCTTGACTCTCTACCTGAATAAAATGCATAGAAAATCCTTACCTGGGAAATTATCCAGTAGACACTGTTTGGTCTTTGTGTCTCAGCGCCAGAACTTGTAGAGAGACATAACTCTAGAATTTTCTGTTGCCAGCTCTTCACACATGATTATTCACGATCCCTAGAGTTTTCCAGACATAAAATCTTCTTTCCGTCTATAATTCTCCAGTTTTCTTGTGATACTTAGAAAGTGACAGATATGATATCCCCTGTATTACTGCTTCACTGCCTCAATTTTGATATTATATATTCCCATAGGAAAATGATACTCCATGCTTCCTATTCATCCACAAGAAAATAACAGAAAAGCAGTAGTTAATGTGTCACAGAGAGCAATAAATACTGACTTTTTTTTTTTATGCAAGTATTCAGCTTTGTATATTTTCATTATCTGTTATATGTGCAGAGATAATATGATAATGTTCTACTTTTTTTAATGCAAGTGTTCAGCTTTGTATATTTTCATTATCTGTTATATGTGCAGAGATAATATGATAATGTTCTACTTCAGCTGCCCTCAGCTTTTATGCTTTCAAAATCTGATGAAATATGTTGTGACAGGACATGATTCTCACCTGCTGATGTAGATCACTTTACAAATGTCCTTCCCAGTGTCCATCTTCCCCTCCTCGAAGGGCTTTGCTTTCACTGATGTTTTCCTCTTCTTTATTTTGGGACCAGCTCTACATCTTTCCCTCTAGAGGAAATTTTCTGATTGATGTAGCTGGTACCGGCCAATCTGCTGTACTAGTGATAGTAATGGCAAGGATGCAATGGGCAATTCTGGGAGTGTGCCTGGAGTCCCCAGCAGCACCACAAGGACTCCCTCAGGTCTGTGTTTCTCCACTTAGCTGAACAGGAGTGGCACCGTTTTCCCAGACCAGGTATTCCCAGACTCTCCCCTTTTCCCATCTCTGTGCTGCTTTACCATCCCATGTTTGGGTCTCACGTGCCAGGTCTCTGGAACAGCAGCTGCTGCAGGTACTCCACTAGCCCTCAGTGAGCAGGTTCAGGTCACTGTGCTGACTCCAGGCTGTAGAAATGCAATTACCACTGCCCATTAACTGAGGATGGGGCTGGGGCTGTGTTTTGTTTTTATAAAGAGTGGGAGTCGTTGAAACCCTGAGATGCTGCAAGATCTCACAATACCATATGGTCAGTACTTCTAGGATATCACAGTGCTTTTTGGGTAATTACCATTCAGGTCATTATGAAACAGTAATGAATTTTAAACTTTTGAAATGAGTGAGAACAAGAAAGCCAAAGATCAGGATTCCTGGGAATRCAGCATACTGAATCATAATGCAGTCTATTATCTGACAGTAGTTTTTCTACTATCAGTACTATTCTGCCCAGTCCTGGGAAGCTCAGATACAAAATGCCATCATTTAATTTTCATGCCTGATTATTTTTTAAAATTTCTTAGCTCACATAATGTGTGTACAAAATGTAAATGCTTGACCACTAAAAGGTAAAATGAAGTCATTTCATAAGGAGAAAAACAGTGGGATCTAATTCACTACACACAGAATGAATTTGARCATAACTTCTCTGGGCAACCTATGCCAGAGTCTCAGCACCCTCACTGTAAAAAATCTCCTCCAAAAATCCAATTTCTCTTTCAGTTTGAAGCCATTCCCCCTTGTCCTGTCTCTGTAGTTCCTGTTGGAGCCCCTTTCTGATTTTCCTGTAGACCCCTGCAGACTCTGGAATGCTCCAGGCTGAACAATCCCAGCTTCCTCAGCCTGTCTTCATAGGGAAGGTGCTCCAGGCCTTTTATCAACTATTATTTAACTTTCTTCAACTCCTTTCTTTGAACAATGCATTGTTGAGTATTCTTTGTCATTTTGCAGTATAAATTGTTCTGGGCTTTATGCTGCCTTGAAGRAAGATGGAAGATGTGAAGGAAGAGAAGGAATGAAAAGTCAGAAGTGCATTAAAATGTGTTTGTCCTCAAATTCATTTATTAATTACTTCTATGAAGAAGTAATTTGATACGAAAGAACAGGTTTGCATTTTCAGGGCTCTTTTTGCATCAGAGATTCAGGATGCATGACAAGAGAACTCCTTAGCTGCTTCCAGCATTCAGCTTAAAATGCATTAGGGAGCACTTTGGTGGGGTCCATTTCAGCCTCAGAAGGGAGGGCAACACAATCACGGCACAGATTATTGTCATTATTTCTGTGCTTCTGCAGGCGACAAAGCATCTGTATGAATTTGTTACTATTAACACAGCTGGAGGTACTGAATGTTTGAAGTAATGCAAGTACAGGCTGGCACGGTGTCACACTCTGATTATAACTCCAGAGAGTTGATCCTTCTCAACTTCTCTCTCTCTCTCCTCTTTCCAGGATGCTGTTATCTCCTATGACCTTCATAGCCCAACCACTGYCATTGATTTTTAGCGAGTGTCATTTGTGTTACAAATTGGTCTGGACTTGAATCTCTCTGTATTAAGAGGTTTAAATTCACACTTACTGGTGGTGGGGAAAGAGGGAAAAAATTACAGAAAGTGGGAATTTGCTRAGCTGTCAAAACAGAAGTAAGCTTAAAAAGGTTTTATGGCTAATAAAGCCTTTGAGGAAACAAGCATGGAAAAACGAAAGTGCAGCCCAATGCAATAAAATTGCAGTGTCCTTAAAATGATTATGATAACACTACTGTGAATTCAGGCAGCTCTCAAACAATCCAGTGAATAGCACTGTGCTCAAAAGTTATTTGGTTGCTCTCAGGAATTCTGGATAAATGTGAACCATTTACAAAATTAATCATTGTTTATCTTTATGTAAGACAAAAGCCATGTTCAAACCAAAATAAATCCATGAAATACATTCTTTCTCAAAGTTTTTACTGGAGATGTGAGCTTCAAGATGTGTGAAGCTACATTGAAGCACGGACAAAAGACCCAGACAGCCAAGGCAGACTGTTCTAACACCATGGACTTGAAGCATCAGTGCTCAGGACTTTCATTATAGATTATCAGATGAGTTAGTCTCAGGGGCACTTCCAGACAAGAGAAATAAATAGAATTTCAGTGTCTAAATTTTTTTTAAGGCTTGGTAGGCTCAGAAACACTATAAATTCCTTTGGTATTAAAAATGTTCCCGGTAGTCCTTGCCACAGCACTTACCTCCTCTGTGACCTGGAGCAAACCCCTCTAAAGTATCTGTTTCTTCTCCATAGTATGGATAATATACATTGTTCTTGTGATAACTGAAACTTCTTTTGTGTCTARAAATAGAGGAATTGGAGAAGGCTGGATTCAATGGTGTTATACTGGTGTTTGCCAACCTGAGGAGGATGGCAGTCACATCAATATTGCTGTGTCTCCTCTGATACAGGAGCACTCACTCCATCCATGGGGCCGGGATAGATGACCATATTCTCCATTTATTCCCTCCTCAGGCACATGGGACATCYTTCCTTTGGACTGTGGAGCATGGGGCTCAGATGTTGGCAGCAGTAGCTAAATGAGCCAGGCTTGGTAAATGACCTTYCCCAGCAGGGAACAGTGCTGTTGGTGTGCTGAAAAGTGTCATGAAGCCAATTGCCAGGAGTCAGTGGGAAGAGAGGAGTGAAAATCTCTGGTGGAACCTTAGAAAAGCTGCATCTGTTTCTTGCTGTACCATCAGCAGCTCTCCCTTATCTCAGTTACTACTGACGTTTGTACACAAAGAGCTTCACATCAATCTTGTAGAGCAGTAGCTCAGTTTCCTGTTATGCTGCTTCTTAAAATATTAACTAACCTTAGCAGGAAAAAAAAAAAAAAAAATCTTGTAGAGCAGTAGCTCAGTTTCCTGTTATGCTGCTTCTTAAAATATTAACTAACCTTAGCAGGAAAAAAAAAAAAAAA
>NW_026623372.1:1766174-1805320 GCF_030028575.1 Malurus melanocephalus | reverse complement strand
GTGTCCTGAAAATAGAAGTTTTCCTGACATTGTTCACAGCTTCTCTGAGATGGACATGTGCTGTAATAGACTCTGAGACCGCATCAAGGATAAGCCACCATTTTAAGCTACACATTTTAAGTCCTGTCTATTTATATCTGAGGCCATTGAGCGTGGGCCTCCAGGAGGCAGTGCCAGGGACCCTCTCTTCTCCTTTGTGGCAGCAGCACACATGGAAGACCCTCAGGCCCACAGCACCTTCTGTCGAAATACACCCCACTCTCCTGGGAGAAGAGCTGCTGTCGCAGCAAACCCACGAGTTGTACCCACCCTTCAAATCAACAGGAGATAAATGGGATGCTCTTCATAGTGACTTTAAGGAGAGTGAGTCACAGAGCAAGGGGCAGGGTGTCACTGCGGATTAAGAGCTGGTTATGAGATAGGAGGGAAAGATTTGTCATGAGCTGCTGCTCCTCAGCGTGTYGAGAGATTAGTGGTACCCCATCGGCAAATTGTCTCTGTTAGGAAGAACTATGGAGGATTTAGAAGAATTCCAGATGGATTTAAATACATTGAGGGATTAAGGAGTACAATGGAAGATGAAATGCAGCTGGAATAAGTGTGACAGAATAATAGACATTAACAAAAATAACACTTGGGCAGGGGGGAAGGGAAAAAGAAAAGGTATTTTTTAAATTCCTCATAGTCTGTGCTCTGAGGCTGTAGAAAATTTGAAGAAAAGATTTGCTGTATCTATATACATGAATCCTGCCCTTGGTACAGTGGCACATATTTTCAGACTTGAAAATTTAAAATAAAGCATGCAAATCCTGAAGGCAGCAGTGCATTTCCCAGCCATGCATTTCTAAAAYACAAACTAGTCTAATTCATATCGCTGAGGTCAAGAGTTCAGGAGGAGATTTTTTTTAAAAAAGAGAGATTTTTCTAAGTGTTCAGCATATGCATAATCACATTAACTAATTGTTTGTAGAATTATACAATAATGTTATTTATTCTCAGAAGGAATACTCTTGCTGCAGGGGATGAGGCAAGAGGAACTCCCTTCTGATGTCTGTTCTTGGCCTGGGCTACAATGCACATGTRGCACATGGAAAGGGCTTGGCTGATATTGTAATTCAACACAAGGTTCATGTGTTTTGTGAGGTTCAYGTGAGGATAGCATGGCACCATTCCTGAGCTCTGGAGTCGGAATCAGTTAGACTGTTTTTTTCATGTACATTCTCATTTATTTGGTCAGGTGTTCCTAGTACTCCTGGGATAGAATATATGTGTTTTGGTACTTTTTAACTGRGCTTTGGGGAAGTGCCTGAATGATGGTGATTTCATACATACCTTTCACCTTTTAAGTTTTCCCTCAGGAAATTGAGGAAATAATATTTTTTTTTAATACTGTTACCAAATAATTCTTTTAATGTCTTTTCATCTTTCTTTCTTGATTATTAGTGATGTAAACACTACAGTGCCCAAACCAACAGAAAAAAAAGAAAAATTAAAGAACTAATGTTTTTTGTTTGTCAAAGCGTTGTTTTTCTCAGGATAGATGGATCCTTAGGTGGTTCTTATGGAGGCAGATCCCAACTGACCACTTCTCTTTCCCTCCCTCASAATTTCCCCAGAATTATCCTGGACTTTATTTCTTAGCACTTTGGGCCATCCTGTATTTGGTGCTAGTTTTAGAAAATCAGGCAGTAGCATGTCCGTGGTGGTCTAAAATAATTCCATTTTTGTGCTGGAGGCTGCTGCTGAGAACTGCCTCAGGGTCTGGGGTTAGTGCAATGTACTGCTGGGAATGTGCTTCCCTTCAGCATTGCACTTCTCACTCCATGATCCCAGCAGCAGGAGCTGGAAATTGCTTTCCTGCTCTTTATCCTTTTCTCCTGACTGCTTTTAGCAGGCAAAGCAGTCACAGCTGGTGTGCACCAGCCTCTTGCCCGTGGAGAGGCAATGCCCTGGCATTGTGGCTCCTCCGCTTCTCCTTGCCAAGCAATGCACTGAGAGGGGAGATAGCATGGGAAAGAAATCAAGCCTGACACTGGCCCATGAGATGGGTGGTTAAAAATGCTGAAGCTCCTGTAACCTGTTCCAACAGCCCCCCTCTGCTGGATTTAATATTTTGTATTCATTAGAGCAAGTAATAAGCAAATAAACAGCTCCTAGCACATCTGTAAGCCATTTTCCAGAAGCTCTGAAATACCTACACACACCTCAGAGTCTTGTCACTCAGCCTGAGCCCCATGACAGAAATCCCTGCTCTTTTCCAGGCTTGGAGGGAGGATGGCAGCTTGGCTGGAGCTGGCCAGGCTGCTCCTCCCAGCTTCCCACCAGCAGGGATTTTGCCTGCACCAGTCAATGTCCGTACTGCTGCCAAATGGTGTTAGCAGCCAGGGAAAACTCATCCTCAACATTATTAACCCTAAAGACAGACTCYGTATTTGACTCTCTAATGCATTCCATATGGTATTCCAGACTCGTATTTCTGAACTTTGATTTTTCTTTTTTTAAGTCTAGCTTTTTATCTTCAGTACTAAGGAGACTGTGCTGCATATTAAGAAAGTGACACTGTTATAGATAGACTGTTGCTCTGTCCGTGACAGGAAGCTGATTTGATGCCAATCAAAACAGAGATATTACTGAGAAATGGCCAGGTGGAACTTCCTTAAAAAATTACYTTAAACTGTGGAATTAATCTCTCTTAAAATTCAGTATTTAAAAAGACTAGAGGGAAAAAAAATTAATCTCAGTTCTCAGATCAGAACTTAAAAAAAAACTTCAGTGTTAAAGAGGTTCCTATTTRTGTCCACTAAGTGAATGACTGTTAAAAAGTCTTAAATATAAACACTCGGAATAAATATACTTGTAGGCAGGACCAACAAAAGTATGTTTTTCTGATCAAAAYTCAGATTAACTCCTAGAGTAAAGTAGCACCACAAGGAGCCATGGGTCTTTGGTGAACCAATCTAGGCAGGTCTTCTGGTAGACATTTTTTTTTCACTGACACATGAGTCTGTGGRATAAAGAACCAAATGAGAAAGAATCTTACAGTTCTAACCCAACGCTTAGGGCTGCAGGGCATAATCTGTGTGTAGCTCCCATTGTTTAATAAARGTTGATTACTGAAATTAAATTCTTCAGCAGATTTCATCTGTTCAGCKTCTGTTTTCAAGAGCTTTGGATATGTGTCTTGCTACCCATGTGTTTAATATCTTTTCCCTTTAAGGCACATTTCTAGGTGTAAAGCTGGAATGTGGTTATTTCAGAATTTAGAGTGAAAGCCAGACTGCCTCATTTAGGTACCAAACTGCTAGATGCTGCACATATTCCTCAAGGATGTCATCCACTTCATTTCACATCATTGAGCTCCTTGAGAGACAGGTGAAGACATACCCACACAGCAGGGAGGTTAGACACCTTCTTTCCTCCACTGATTAGAAAGGACCTTTGAAGACTCTAGAAGACAGCCCAGACTGCAAAGCATCTCCCTGTTTCACTGAGATGTGCCAAACAAGGAGGATATTCAGGGATCCAGTGCTGTCCTGCTGACAGGCACTGTATCGAGGATCTTCTGCCTGTCTTCTCCTCATTACAGTGGAGGTTGGAAAGTGAAGCAGGAGATGGAGGAGACCTTACTGAAGGTGATCTGAGAAGTTTTAACTCCCTCATCCTGAGAGAGTGCTCTATGTACCAGACATGAGATGTCCATCATCCCCTTGATGGCCCAGTGGTTCATCTTTATCAACAAAGATAAATAATGCACAGAAGAGAACCTGACTTTTAACTTGCAGCAGTCATGAATAGGGAAGACTGCTGGTCCAAGCTTTATTTTTGATCATGTGTGCATTTTGCATTAGTAAATATTGAAAGCTTTTTTAAAGGAATGGTTAATCTCCTCCCCAAAAGTCCTAGATACTAGGTTCAAGCTCTGCTTCATTCTCTGGTTCAGATGTGTGTTAAATACTATACAAGCTGAGGTCCAGTGTAGCCAAACTTCTGAACATTTTCCAGGGGAGATAAATGGAGTGGAGATGCCACGGTGCTTGAGTTTGGACAACAAAAGAGGCTGGGTGTGAGTGGCATTTACCTCTCCAGAGGTAAATACACTTACTGATACTGCTGGGAGGACTGCAGTTAAACATTCAGGCAACTTTCAGTCTGCAGAGAAATGCATTGCAATTTTATTGTAGTGCTCATCACTCTTGAAAATGGGCAAACTGGCCTTCATTGCCTGTGTTCTGATTTAAGCAAATTTTAGGTGGATTGAACCCTACCTTACTTAAGATTTTACTGGGGATTAGACTGACATTTAGGTTTAAAGAGTGCAATTCCCAGTGTCAGGCCTATTTCTGTACTGTATATTATTCTTCATTTTTGCAGAAAATGATTCAATTGAACTAATCTGACAGGGCTGACTGGATGTCCATTACAGTGCTGCATTACAATTGCTAAACAGAGTATTGGAAGGGCACTGGGTACAGCCTGCTAAAGACAAAACAGAATTTGAATGACGGCGCTAAGGGAGCGTTTCAGAGTTCAGTAAGTGGGTTTCCAAAGGCACTTGGCAACTGGGAGGAGGAGAAGCAAGTGAGAGCAACTGCTTGTGAGACTGACACAACCTCAGCATAACACTGAGCTGAACGTCGCTCTCCTTGGGCTGAGAGCAGGCTTGGCAAACGCCGGCAATCAAACCATCTGTGTAACTGCGGCAGATTTCTTGCTACCAAAGTGGTTCAGTTTATGGGATTGTTTTGACAGGCATGTTGGGAAATACAGAACATATAGTTTTCATCATTGTTTACTTCTGTTTTTCCCTCTTGTTCCCTTTGACATTGCCCACTGGCTCGTAYTAAGAGTTTGAGCTCTATTTAGCTCAGCATGCAGAGCTGGCCATGCTGCCAGTGTCGCTCCCCACAGAACTCCTCCTGTGCCTTCATTTACATGTTTCCTTTTTGTACTTTAACCAGGAGGGGAAACTTTGAGYCCTGAATGCATAAATCATTAGGTCCAGGTCAAAAATAGACCATTATTCAAAATGTTTGTTCTCACTCATAGTTTATCCTGGGAATTTCTGGAAAAACGTGGAATCCATTTGTAACCTTGTTCAGATGATTGAACTGGTCTTGAGATCAGCATTGAAAATGCAGCACTTCTCTTCTGTTGAAATGGTCTAACTGGCCATTTGTGAAGTAACTCTGATCTATAAGACTCTTGCCTCATGCTCTGCCCACAGCAGGCCTTTAGCAAGACTCCTAACTCACCAGTGAGGCAAAAGTTAGCTTCACTTGGACCAGGGTGCTCCAAATGGACTCTAAAATCAGCATGATGTGCTCTAAAACCAGTTAGAGCCCCTCTGCTGAGAAAATTTGGAACAAAATGTTYGGTATTGGGGAATGAGTGAAGTTTTTAAGTTAATTTTCAGGTTGCAGAGTATTTGATACTACAGCATCTCCTCCATGTTTGGTAGGGAGTTATCTAAAGAGCGAACAGTGCAGCTCTTTCTATTCCTAGATCCAGAATGGATRCAAGTCAAATAATAAGTCTTTTATATAACAATACCAGGCATCTGGCAAGGAAAGTTGGTGTGATTTTCTTCATTTTGCAGACAGTGAAATTGAGGGTCAGGAGGATGTCTTGACCAGGGTAACTTCATAGACCTCTCCCAGATGAAGATATTCTGTTCCTCAATAATAATTTATTCCACTACAGATATTCTCTCACTTATGTATAAAACCACTGAAGATGGTGGGATTGTATAGATGGATTTTTAAAAATGGCTAGAATTACTACAAATTTTGTTGCAGGAACTAAGGAGAAATTCACTTAATGGGATTATTCTAAATGTGCCAACTTTCTGGGAGCAGATTTTAGAAATTACTTCTCATCATTGCATTTTTCTTATAAATTGAAAAGTTAAATCTTAATAGTCAATAGCAGAGGAAGATTATCATTCAGTCTTCTATTATTTAAATTACCTCCGTAAGTGGATTGCTTCTCAAAATATTTCTGTTTTCAGCTTCCTCACTGGGAAGGACCTAGACATTGGAAGATACAAAATCTTATTTTCACCAGACAATCTAATTTTCTTGTATTCAATGTCCAGTACACTTTGTGGAAACACTTTGACAATTACATAAAGTTGGGCTTCCAAATCCACAATCCACTCCTGAGCATTTAAATGGATTGCACTAATTTTCAGAAGTGCTCGGCAGCTCACATTAAAGTTAAGAGATATTTATTCCAGTGCTTTCATTTCCGATTCATCTCTAAATAAAACAGCTTTATAGCCTAGATCCTACCTTTTTTTATATGTGGCTTTTTTTTTTTTTTTTTTTTTTTTTTTTTTTTTTTNTGTGTGTTAGACAAAACTCATAATGAAGTTATAGGGAGCTGATTGGCTGTGTTAGACAAAACTCATAATGAAGTTATAGGGAGCTGATTGGCTCAGGATTCTTTTAGGCCAACCAAGTAGATCTGAACTGGATGTTTTATTTTTTACATGATTAAACTGGATACAGTTTTTTTGGTTATGTCATGATGTTAAATCATTACATCAGAGTTGCACTGAGCTGTGGAGTCTTTCATCTGAAGTGGTAATGTAGTACTAACATATAATATTAGCTGTTTTTATTAGAGGTAGAAGCCATATTCTCCAGGAGGTATAAGAGTGCAAGAGCCATGTCCTGAAAAGTCAGATCAAACAAAAGCAGTGGTGAAATATTTTGCAGAAGACACTCTGAAAAACTAAAGCTATATCCATCTATCTTTATAAAGCCCAAAGGAAATATTTATATTTCATTTCCCATTTATTTATTCATTGTCATTAGAGTGTCAGAGTATATTCCACCAATTATATGAGAGAGAGATTGGCATCTGAGTGAGACAGAGTTCTGCTACTGRTTCAGAAGGGTCTGAATCTGTCAACTAAAAAATTAACAATTAGGGTAGCACTCACAGATAGAAATGGTATTAGAAGATAAAGCAATGGAAGGAGGTTCATTATACATTAATTTAATATACTTTCTGATTCTCTTTTCATCTTCCAAGAGAACTGGAGATGGAAGCCTAAAAAGAACCTCAAAAGAATTATTTTAAATGGTGAGATGTATCACATTTTCTTTTAGCTGCTATTATTACAGTTACCTTGAAAGTAGGTGCAAAAGAGAAGTCTGCAGCAAATGGAATGAGAGCAAAGGTAGGAAACCCAAAGTAAGCGCTGTCTCAAGATCTCAGCTGTCAACCTGTATGTCATCTGCAAAAAGGTGCTCTGCTGTCCAGCAGTTGACTCTTCCTAAGGCCTGGGGACCTGATCCTGTGCCCATCAGGCAGGATTGTTAAAGACACTGCAGAAACCATTTGTTTTCTTGAACGTAGAAAGTGTTGGCCACCCTCAAGAGAACTTGGAAAATGTAAATACCATCCGTGGGAGGGCCTTTTACTGCTTTTGTTTTCTCCCAGTTCATGCTTTGAATCTYTGAGGCTTATGCAAATGGTGATTTCTCTTTTAAGGATTCACTGTTACTGGTGTACTGAAATGCCTTATCCCAGAATTGTGGAAGAAAATTCATAAAAGCTGGACCTGTGTTGGCCCTGGAGTGTGAGGGGCCACAGCCAGGGACTCATTCTGTGCCCTGCTGCTCCGAGTGCTGGGAGTCCCCAGTTCCCTCACTGGGAACTGAAATGAACATCTGGACAGTTCAGACGAAGTGGTATGAGCCCTACCCAGCAATTCTCTCCAAGTCTTTGGCCTTGATAAAATAGCTCAGTTGTCAGGGTTGTCTGAAGAGTCTTCTTCCTAACTGTTACAATTTCTGTCTGGAGTATCTCACTGTTTGCTCCTTACTTGAACACTTATTTTTTGTCTTTCTTTCTTTCTTGGTTTATGTAACTTTGTGTTTACTTCCCATTGAATTAATTCCATAGTTTTTGAACCCTCACAATCAATAGGGGAAACATATTTCTGAGCAAAATCCCACTCCCTAATACAGAAACTGAATCAAGGAGGCTGAAAACTTACCTTAGTGAAAGATCACAAATATAATCTGTTCTACAAGTATTGAGTGCTTGCTCTGAGGATGTGTGGGAGGGCCATGGGCAGGAGAATAGGTGATGTTTGAAAGATTGCCTTCTGCCTTCTCCTTGTAAAAGCCTGAAATCAAAAGGGTGATGTGGGTGAATGATGCTGTTTCAAGGTAGTTTGGTTTGCTTAGCTCTGTGCTGGTGGAAATGGTGCSATTCTCTCCATGTAAACAAAGTTAAAGGCAATCACTGTGCAAACCATGCAGCACTGAGCAAAATGAAACATGAAACACTGAACAAAGGCAAAGCATTAATTGAGTGTGGAAAATCGTGGCCTGGCATTTTTAGAGAAAGGTTTTGAACATTATACTCTCCTACAACGCAGCTGTCCTAGAACTGTAATAAACAGTACTGGATTGTATCAGTGTTGAGAAGTTGGAAAAATCACATTGGAAAATATTGTGATTGTARTAATTCTTAATGGGAATCCTCAAATATGACTCTGGGATCAGTAATAGTACTGGTACCAAAGAAAATTGGTCCTGCAGCTTTCCTGTGCTATTATAAATGACAATTTCTTAGCCTACCAAGCCACATCTGGGTTTGTGAACCTTYGTGTTTGAGTTTGACTCAGCACAAGAGTTACTAAGACTACTCTTGGATGCTCAGRCTTGTGAAAGAATGGCCTTTCTGCACCATTTTCTCTCCCATTTCCCAGCATTATTGCTGGTTTGTAGCATTCAAATGCTCTGATTACATCCCCCATTTACTGCTGCTGCATTGGCCTGTTCCAGGGTATCTTGTTTTTGAAGCTGGGGAATGCTTTTCCAGGGGAGGAGGGAGGGGCAAGCCTGGAGTAGGAGGCTGAGCTTTACAAGGGAGGCTCCCGTGGTGAAAAAGCAGCACCTATGTACACAGCAGCCCTTGCCTGCATCAGACTTGCTACTACAGTAAAAGCCCACTTGCTGACACCAATCACTTCCATAAAATTTAAGCCAACATCTTTGGGAGAAAAGGTTTAATTAACACATAAACCCCAGAGTAACTATGACAATCTGTTTTCATAGTGATGGGAATAATCACGTTTCTATCCACTGTCAGTCCTTGAAATGTAAGGGTTTTATGAATAATCTACAGTACATTTTTTTTTCCTAACACAATCAATCAGATTCTTTTGTTACTTTCACACAAGAACATTTCTGTCTTAGACATCTAGAAAAACTCTATATTTATCTGGTGCCTTGAGGGGCTACCTCTGGTTGTGTGACAGGAGGTCTCTTGAGCATTTTTGGCTAGTAGCATGAAGGAAGGCTGAGCAATCCCATCCTAACCAAGATCCACATGAGATATCCCATTATTTAAATAGAGGTGCCCTTAGGGCAGTGCATGCAGAACCCAGTGGAATTTATTATTTGGGCTAGACCCCAAATCTTTTCAGTTATAAATTAGGAAAAAAAAAAAAAACAAAAAAAAACAAAACAAAAAAAAACCCAACAAAAAAAACACTGAAAACCCCAAGCCCCCAGTGTTCTTTGCAGACAATAAATAAAATGTTGACAATGATTACCATGATGCAAAATTAGATTTAAAAACTTTAACTGTGAGGCAGAAATAATGACCTTTGAAAAGAATATTTTCCTCCTTAGTCCATTTGAAAAGATTGTGTCTAATATTACATGCTTTTTTTGGACACCTTTGCTTTTTTGGACACCTTCTTTTGCTACTTATTATAAAATCCTTGAAGAAAAAAATACAGAACCTTTTTCCCCTGGGTTAATCTCAGCAAAGTTGTTTCTGCTTTAGTGTGGCATAAGTTAGATAAACTTGCACGGTATAATCTCATAGTCTTTGGGGTTTTAAAAATGTTGGGAATAAATCTATGATCACAATTTAGACAGAGAATGCTCTCTCTGTTGTTTCACTGGACACRGTTATAAAATTTCTACATCTTTTTACTTTCTTGATACTTTTTTATTTGGTTCYATAGTACTGAACAACTAAGCATGATATGATCTGTATATTAGGGATGGAATGTTCTTAATACATCTTTAGAGTTGTATCAGCTCAGATAACCTGAAATTTTTGCAAATACAGATTTTGCATCTAGATAAGTGCTTTTTAAAATGATAGCAGTCTTCTTGTGTTAGGCTTGATTGCAACCTGTTTTCTAAATTAAAAAATGTAAATGTGGCATTGACAAAGGTTAAAAAGATTTAAAAGGGGGTTCTGTCAGCAGTGTACGCACACACCAAGCTAAATCCTATGTATTGAATCAGTGTCCTCTGGACTGTGTGCCTTGCTCCATTGTTTACTTTCAAATCCATAATAATTTTGTATCCTTTCACTGGGCAAAGATTCATTTTAAAATCTAATGAATTTAAAAATACGCTTTTCACTTGTCCATTTGATACCGAGCCTGCAATTTGACTTTCATTGTTTGTTTCCCTCCTTGTCTCGTCTATCCTTTTCTTTCTCTCTGTCCTTTTACTTTATTACATTTTTTATTGAGGACTGAGATGAACTGGTTGCTGCATCATGGGCCCATTACACTTCCTAACAATTCCATTTGCACCTTATTGTTTGTCTTATTGCTGGAAAATTCAGGTGATTCATCATGCCTGAAGAAGCACCTGATCCCAATTCCCTTGATATCACGATCACTATGTGACAGGAATACAGTTAGTGGTGGCTTTCAGACTCAAAGAGGCCAAGGTGATAACTCTTTTGGGACCTTTAGCCTCTCAAGTATTGATGAGTTCCATTTTTTTTAATGCTCTGTTTTCTTGCTCCCTTTCAACAGCCCCCTGAGTGTGGAAAAGGGCTTGGAGTTAATAAAGGAAGTGGCAGATCTCCTGAAGCTGCAGATGAGTGTCTTCGATGATGTCAAGTATGTACATGGGATTTTCCCCTTTTTTGTTTTATTGGATGTCTGATTATTTTTGCACAGTTTGTCTTACAAGGAAATATCTGCTCTTTAATGTCAATAGTAAGGAGAGTGGGCAAGAGGCAAAAAAGAATTTTGTGATGATCTTTGTAACATTCCCTGCACACGGGAACAAATTATTTTAAGACAATTATAAAGAGTTAAATTTTGCTCCTGCTTCCGTAGGGAAAAGTAACATCTGTTCCAAGTGCTATGAAAATATTACCGACCTTATTTAACAGTTTCTAGGTAAGGAMAATCTTCTGAAGGCTCATTACACCCAGCATTGCCAGGGGGAAAAACGACATCAGAGATGGATAAGARCTTGGGTGCCTGGCTTTGAGTGTGGCACGTGGCACACTAGGTCATGCTTCTTGGTCAGCTCCTTATTTAACAAGTCACAGGGAGTTCAGCTATGCTGAGCTCTGGTTCTCCTCCTGTGATTCATACTGATGGATGCTCTGCATGTTAATCTCATGAACTAGAGAGGTTATGAGCTGCCACGTCCAGTAAAGAGTTTTAGATTGAGAATTTTCTGAAAGCATTTTAGAAGAAACATTTACTTCACAAAACTTTGTCCTCTCTTTATAAAACAGAAGTAGTTTGATGTAGAARTAATTGAAAAGAAGGGTCAGCTGTGGGAGGGTTTTGACAGCTTGCTGGAAAGAAGCCACATCTTGGGCAAACAGAAAAGAACTGATGTCAGGCAGCATCCASCTCCTGCCTGTGTTTCAGAAGTTTGGGTCTACTTGTCTTGCCCCATGGGTTGGGTTGTTGAAGTGCAGCATTTYTCTCAGCCTCACCTACTGCCATCAGTTACTGTTTAATCTGCATTTACAGAATGGAGTTCCTTGTTTAATACTCTATTTTAAATCATGGTCTGATGATGTTTCTTCTTTAGTAGAAGTGTTTATCCTTGACTAAAAAAAAAAATCTACCCGTTCTAGTATATTACTGTAGATGTATGGAGAAATGGACTATTGGTGAAAAAATCTTTTCAGAAACCTGAAAAACTCCAGGCATATTTGCTTTAGTTATTGAGAAGGAAAATATTTTTTTTTTTTTTTTTTTTTTTTTTTTTTTTTGTTTTGGTGAATATATTTTGGTTGTATTTAATGAAAAAAAAATTATGAATACAGTTTTTAAATTGAAAAAAAAAGATTTTCTGTTATCTTTCTTGCAAAGAGAATTTACATCCTTGACTTTGAACAGTAGCAGTGACGTCTACTGCACATTTAAAGGAGAAATCCCATGGAACAATTTCTCTGCTAGAATCAGCAGGTCCAGCTTCATTAATTTTATTCATTTACCATACAAGAGTACTTTTTGCTACCTTTCTAATTGTTAGTATTAAAGCCTTTTTGTTATTTTTTATCGTTTGATAAATCACAACAACATTGCAGTTGGTAGGCTGCAGATTCATTCTCTAATRAAAAATTCCCCTCCAGTGGTATAGCCAGCTGTGATGGACCTTTCTTTTCATGTGCACAATTAGCTGGTTATTTTGCATCTATTAATGTGCAGTCATATGAATATTTGTATTTGTATGGTCASTACCTTAAAAGATTGGTATGAATTACAGTAACTCCCAACAAGACTGAGCATTCATCCTATCCATACAATGTTTTTATTACTCTTTGCCTTTTKAGAAGATCTATAAATCTGTGCAAGGTTATCCTAATCCTCAAATTAGTGAAGAATTAATCCATAATAAATTTTCTTTTTTTTTTCAAGAGAATGAGATGCTTTGACTCAGGTTAAACCCGTGAAATACTGAATAAATGTGAATCTGACTGGTAGATAMAGCGGTAGTAGAAGCTTGAGAGAAAAGAATTAACTTGGAAAGGAAAAGAATTAACACTTCTTGGATTTGTTGTTTTSTTGCCAACGCACCACTGTCAACGGAAAACTCAACAGTTTGAGTACYCTGGTTGGCTTCTCAGTGGTTTCCTGGAGAGGGGTTTCAGGAAAAAACCTTATCTCATGTAATAGCCACCACTGATGTATTAAAGTRTGAGAATATGTCTCAGGAAATATGATTTTTACTTGGGCTTAGGCATCATGGGTGATTTATATATTTTATTTCACTAAAAGTATTCTTTTTCTTAAAGATTCGTTATTTGTAAAATTGGGGAAGTTATGTAGAAAAAAAACTATCAGTAAGCCTGGAGAAAGATGATTTATAAAAGGGGTGGGAATTTGTCATACTAACCTACTTTAACTCTGACCTGAGTATTTGCTTGGTGTAAAATACTTAATTCACTCTTCTCTCACCAAGAATTCCAAATAGTTAGAAAGTAACAATGTGGAAGGGGAATTTTTAGATCATTGCAAAGCTCTCAGAGTAATCACCTGTTAATGAGAGTCATGGGGTTAATTTGAGACTATAGACCAAGTCATATCAAATAGGAATAGTGTAAAAACTGAGGAGGAAGGGCGAGCGGTGATTTCTTTTAAAGTTCTTTAAATTCTCGGTTAAGAGTTTATTGTCCTTTTTCTGGAAAAAAAAAAAAAAGAGGAAGAAAATGTAAAGGGACTGCTTCACTGATAAATTACTGCCTGTAGTTTTCTGTGCAAATATATTTCACACTTCCCTATAATTTTAGTTTTTCCCTGTGCTTTGGAGCTATGTAAGTAACAATTGCTTTTTCCATGGATTCCTACCTATGCCCTGCGTTAGCTCTTGATCAGCTGGTGCATGGTGGTAATCAGCTTATCTTATCTTATCTTCTGTCTCTCACAATCCTGCCAACTTTAACCCACAGGTTTCAGTTCACAGGATATCCTCAGGCTTGGCTTCCAGACCATTCAGTCCATTTCTACAGCTGATTTGTTGTCAAGTTTGTATTGACATAAACTTTGCTTGCCCTGTGAAGCAGATGAGTGRGTATAGATTTAGGGAATTGATAATTAGAATTTTTTCAGTGTTGAAAAAAAGATCCAACATGTTAGTTGTCACTTTTGGATACAGCCTGAATCTTTATGGAAGTAATAGTTATGCTTAATATGTTTTGTTAATGGTTATGTAGCTGTCAAATAAATTCCATTATTTCTTATTACATCATTAGAGACCATTAAAAGGATATTAGCATGCTGATGTAATTATGCAAGCAGACGTAAAATTACTATAGTTATGATTTTATAATCTAATTATGGGTGTCCAATGCCCCTGGTGATTGATTGTTGGACGGGTATCAGGGACTGAAGTCAGAAACTAACTGGGTATCTGACTAACATTAGGGTAGTAACGTTAGGAGGGTTTGTATATATATWTTTTTTTTTAATATGACTTTGCAATCTGCAATCTGTTAATGTAATTGCAACTATTCACAACATGAGACTTTATCAAGAAACATCCAAATACAGTAAAAATACCCAAATCTCTAAGCTCAACTTYGAAGGTAGTGGAAAGGACACAGAATTAATAGTCAAAGCCATTGATGAGAGCATAGATAACTTACTTGGTTGCTGGTGAGAATACAAATAATCTCCGAATTTTTATTTATTATTCTCATATATGGGGTATTTAATGACAACATTGCTAAGGGGGAACTTCAACTCTGACCTTAGTTCAATGCCTTTGTATGGAAAGAAAACAGATTTTTCTGATTTCATAGTATTTCAGACCTCRTATCCTGCCATTCTCAGCCTCCAGTTAAGAGTGAGATTTTCAGCTGAATATTACATTCTCTCTAGACTGATACGATTTTCCCAATTGCCATTGAAGATCTTTTGCTCTAGGTGTCTCTTTTTTCTCCATTTTGTTCTCCTTTAGCTTCCTCCATCCGTTTATCTTAATGGCAGCTTTCTCATTTTTGTTTTCTAATGCACACAAACTTAGTGCTCAAAGAACTGAACTTTCAGGAGATGCRCTAACTTGACCAACATTTCCATTTTCATCTGTAATTTTTCAGTGAAAAACCTGTAGCAGAGCACTCTGTATTCATGCCATAAAATTACATTAATCTCAATCTGCTGCTGTTGTTCTGAAGTGTAATAATTGACTATATAAGCATGTCATCTGTATGTATGTAGTGTAGAGAGTGAACAGGACACTTAGGCTCAATTTCAAATGTTAATATAAATAGATTTTTTTTTTAAGTTGAAAAGGCTGATTCTGACTCTCTAATATCTCATATATCTAATATGATTCTGACTATCTAATATATCTAATATATCTAATATGATGTCCTGAATTGCAAAGCCATAACATTTAATCAGCATTCCCCTGTTATAGAATGGTTGGATCTATATTGTACATCCAAAACCAAGCTGAAACACCAAATAACTCATGTCTCAGAGACTGAAGCTCCAGCACCCAGGATTCAGCTGGGTTTTTCAGCTCTCACCTCACCGTGCTCCCTACCCACACTGTGACTACAATTCAGTGTTTACTTGAATAGTTTATTATATTGAAAACAAAAAATTCAGCTTAACTGAAGATTTTGAAGGAAATCATATGAAGACTTCAGCTGAAAGATACCTTTCAAGCTTTGCAATAGACACAGCAATGTGATTTGGATTTTGAAAAGAAAATACTTCAAATTCAAAGTAATGACTAGTTTCAAAATTTAACTAAATTTGRCTTATGAGGAAAATGCTTTTATTTTGGTGATAATAATAAACAAAAAAATTGACTTTGGACCAAACTCAAGCCATTTTTTTTGTTTTGTTCTGTTCAGGTGATCAATCTTTTGAATAATACTGAATATGCTGGACTCCTGAAATATTGAATCATATATTTTTCTACAACTGTCTGTTTTATTTCATAAGCAGAAAAGAAATTCTTGGTTAATGAGTAGCTCTTCAATGTTTTATTTTATTTTCATTTTTCAGTGTGTAACTTCAGGTTTTATTTAGTGCACTTTATTCAAATTCTGCTTTGTCATCAGAAACCCCATTTCTTTCTGTTTTGATTTGGATTTTTTTTTTTCCTATGGTGCTCTTCACTACACTATCAAGATGCTTGGCAAACATTCATTGATATATTTAACTCGTAGGAGATATGGGGTTTAATTAGGACCATCCAGAGCTGGAGTTATGCATAGAGAGATTCGTGTCAAAGCTTTTACCAGTACAAGGTGTCCAGTGTGATGTCTCCCTGCATAGCTCACTYAGCCTCTTCTGAAAAGAACTTCAGTGACTTAGGTAGAGATCCCATTGTCTCCAACATCCTGAGCACTCGATTCCCTGAGCATTCAGCAGTCCCAGAAATCAGCTGTCCAGTTAGAARATGCTGTTTGGCCTATAAAATAAATAAATAATTTCCTGAAATGATTTGTCCTCAAATGAATTCAGTCTGAGTCTGAATCTGAGTCATAATCTAAAGTGGATGATACCAGCAGAATGTAAAGTAACAGCAGGACCTTTAAATCTTCATTGTCCCATGTCTTATTTGCAACATACTTCCTGAAGTCTGATGAAATTGAGATTAAGGCCCCTGAAAATATTGGTCTTCTCTACTACTTGACCACCATTCATCTTTAGTTTTGAAGGATCCTACAAAAAAAAAAAAAACTTTTAAATGAAAGGCTGCATTTCTGCATTTGAAGTCAAGATTGATTTTTCCTATATATACAATAGTATGTCCATAGTGTCCATTATGTTTTTTTTTAATAGTTTTCTGTAAACAGTAATTTTAACAAATGAATTTGGAAGGCTTRTAATGAGGACAGTTGCAAGCACATTCTTTTAATTCTTCAAATCTCTGTTTCCAAGTAGTGGGGTTAGAGGCATTTTGAACCCCTTTTCAAAGAAGAGGCYTTACACGACCAAACATTTCCTATCATTATCCCTGCTCTTAGGAAGAGCTGGAATGGCTGGGTTGGAATAAATACAATTTGAAAAGCCAGCCAACCATCCCAGAGAAAAGAACTTGAGGAAGATATCTGAAAATCAAACYGAGTGATGAAAGTTTGGAGAGGCTTAAAGATACTTTCAAATTGTAAGTGTTGGGCAGGCAGGCCGGTGAACAGAGCTCCCAGCCTCACCTGTTATAAACATGTGCCTTGGCTGTAGTGTCCTAATCATGCACTGTAGGTTTTGTTCATTGTTTGTCATGTTATTTTTGTAACACCTGAAAAATTCAACCAACCAGTTAATCATATTCAGTCATCCAGAACCTAAACACYGGAACAGTACTTGGTATTTTCACTCCATCGTGCTGATGGGTTATGACATGTGGTSTGTGTATGCTCTAAATGTGAACAACTCAGGAAATTATTGAGAGGCAGGATAGTGTGAGGGAGGATTATTTAACCACTGAGCAGTGGTGGGACAGGTAGCACAGGGTCTTGTTAGGTTTGTGTTTGCAAAGTTCCCTTTACTGTACAGACTCTCCATGATTCCATTCTCCTTGATTTGGCAGGACTAATTTTCTTCTTGTGTTTTATGTTGAACATCTGTGGATTAATAGTCTTGCTAAGTTTTGTTTACCAGATTGGCAGATTCTGGATTCTGACATCTATGTCATTGACATKTACTGAGAGGAGTGTTCTATAGCTCATCCTGCTCTCCTTAAGATGTTATAACATAAACTAGAAATAGATAAAATTGTTACTTCCATCCCATTTACTGTCCAGAAATCAAGCAGGATTTTAATTTCAATTTGGACTGTACTATGCTTAGTCTCAATAAAAAGATAGACCTTTCAAGAAAGTTGAGCAGTATTTGTCACCTTCTCTCTGATTTTAAATATTAAACCAACCGGCTGTGGTTATTTGACAAAATCTTGTTTAAAGTGTTATAAAAGCATAACTCAAAAATAATGGAACCCCTTTTATTCAAACTTGACTTCTTCCACAGATTTAATGAGTCTGGGAAACAAATTACCTGAAAAATGTATTGCTGTAACTTCATGGCATGCAGGCATTTATRAGAAATTACATTTTGTTTTCTGGTGCATATTGTCTTATTTGACAACTAATTTATAATATAAAGATACATCATTTTTTAAAGGAATGATGAAAAGGAAAAAGAAAAGGTAAGGTRACAATTTAAACTATACATTTCCTTGCTTAAAAATGAGTGATTCCACAACCTTAGCATTACATTAGTCTTGTGGCTGTTTCCCCTGAGGTACAACACGTTTTGTGTACTTTTCATAAATGAATGTGCATATAACCAAGATAATTTTGCCTTCTCGGCATTAACTTTCCTGCTAGAAAAATATGAAAATCATTAAAATAACAGGAAGGATTTTGGCCTGCAGCATTTTATGAATTCTAGGTGACAAAACAGAAAGACTTTAAAMATCTAAGGAGATTCTTGCAAATAATATGTATGGTGCTTGGCTTTCCATTACATTTCATCTCATTAAAACAGAGTATTTGCACCTTTGTAATCAAAAGATTACAGAATGAATCCACTATTACTGATTTATTTCCATGAACTCATAGGTCCCTGCTCAAGAGAAGGTTGTTACAGAGAAGTGAACTTCTGAAGTTTATCCATCTTCTTTTAACTTCATATTGCGCTACTACTCATCTCACTGACTGAGAATGGCATCATATTCCTTTTTTAATAAAATTAAAGTTCATAACATTATGGGGTAGACAGGATATACTCCATTCTTTCAAGTGAGTCATTGAGTGTGTGCCATTACATTTAATTTATATAACATTTCACATATTATTAGCAGGTAATAATTTCCATTCTACAGATGAGTAAATTGAAACCCAAGGCAGTTTCCTTAGTTTTCCCTAAAATGGTACAGAACTTGGTGACAGATATGAGAATAGAAACAGAGAACTCTGATTCTCACTCTTGAACTAAAGCTTCATCCATAAATAGAATTACTAATATTAGAAATGAAAAGAGATTATCATGTAGGGGTTTCTTTAAAAGAATAACCTCTTAGAAGAAATACAACATTTACTTTATGTCTGTGTCTGTCTTGATCCTCCTGCACTTGCCTACCTGATTCTCCTACAAGTACAAAATACACTTTTTTCTYCTTCTGTGACTTCCTTCTGAATGGTTGGATTTCATGAGCATTACASACCTGCTGACCCAGCTGAAAAAGAGAAATAATTCTTTTGCATTTGTTTTGCATTCTAGCCAGTAAATACTGCATAAACAGGTCAGTAAGTTGCATCATGACCTGCCTGTGGATGAGTTTGTATTTCTTAAGAGCCATAAAGACAGTCAGAACAAATGTAGATCTGTAGGTGCAACTGAAAAAGCCCAATAAATCCCGCTGGCAGTTCCTCCTTTGCCAAGGAAATAGCTCTGCCTCACAGCTGGCAGGAGAACTTCAGGAACAAATCTTGTTGGTTTTCTCAGAGCTAAAAGAGGAGCCAACAGGCCCTTGAGARGACAAGCAGGAGCACTCTGGTTGCAGCACTCAGAATTTGGTAGCCTTTTGAACTGAGACTGTGGCAAAATTTGGGGTTTTTTTTGTCTTTGGTTGTGCTGTATAATACTGATACAAGAAGTTTGTGTGCTACATGGATCCCATCAAAGCTCTGAGCATTCTGAGCCTGTGCCTTGGTAACAATCCTAACATGTGAGTCATGCTCCTCATTGAGGATTAAAAGCCACTTGTCAAGCAGAGTAAAAGGTGACTGTCATGCCAGCAGACAGATTTTACATCAACCAACTCCATTAACAACACAGGTGGGCAGAGGGTGAGCAGGGCTGAAGCCAATAAAACACATTGAAGGCTTGCTGAGTAAAAATTAAAAATGTCTGCTGTTTGTAGATATAAAGGTGTAAAGAAGGAGAATGGAAATATGAATAGAATACTCTTTTTTTTTAATGACATGTATTTTATCCTTTAGCTTAATCCTTGGGGAATGAAAGAAAAGTCACGGTACATTTAAGAACCTTTTTGAGACCATTTTCCCACCCTCGCAGCATCCAAACACTTTTTTTTTTTTTTTACCATAAGAAATTATAGCACTTGTATGGTTTGTTCTTTTAAATACTGTAATTAAGAACCTTATTTGCATGGCAGGCAAAGCTGGCAACTTTCATGTACTCAGTGTGGTGAAAATGTCAAGTTTCATGGCTTGTGAAAGATTAATAGAAAAATTATTTTAAAACTCCGCAAATTATTCATAGATATTGAGTAATCATCAAAAGTTGCATTTTGAGAAGAATAAAAATAGGACAAACGGAGTGTAGCATCRATCTCTAAATTAAGCGTTGTCTCTTTTTTAAATCATTTAAATTGTAGGCTTAGCAAAATAATCTTCACCTTAGATGAAGCAAGTTGTAAAATCTTTAAAATACTCTTTCATCRTCTTTTGCAATGTAAATTAGGATCAGTGTACTTAGCACAATTTTGATGCATATAGATTAAATGATTAATATCAAATTAATGATTTGTGTAAAATAATTAAAACTCCCTCCTTTAGTAACGGTATCAGAGACCCACCAGACATGGACTGCTGTTATAGGAAAGCATCCCTTTTTGGACCAGTCATCCTTTTTCTTTGACTTCACTGTGGAAATTATTCTAATGGCAGTAGTGTCAGGCAGAATGCAGTTCATTTTTTGAACACCTTGTCKTGGCCTCATCTCTGCCCCTGAAATGATGCTCCATGCAGTCTCTTCACAGTGCTTATCATTTCAGGGCACAGAGGAGGCCACAACAAGGTATCCGAGGACTTACCTGATATATGAAAAACTGTCGCTTGCAGCAGGGAACCTGAGCTGCAGCCACCAAGCCCAGACCTAAGTTTTGTTTTGGTGTAGTTACATTTGCAAGATGAGATTGCTCTGAAACTGTCAATCTTTCCAGTCTTTGTGGTCACCTGTTATACCTCCCAGCTGCCTGGTGAAAACCCCTATAGTGAAATTCATGCGGCAATAGGAAATCAACCACTGCCTGGTGAGCTCTGCAATTAGTGTCTTTCCCCTAGCAGGGATTTTGCTTTTCCATCTTTAGCACCTAGTCATTGTCAGACACCAGGGGTAATAGTCTTTAAATTTCTCTCTCCGTGCTGTGTTTGGTGCAGGACCGCTTTAGAGAATGGTGCAAACAGTTCATGCTTAGTGGCTATGAAAGATATAAATATGAATAGATAATATATTATTTGCTGTATTGCAAAYATTCCAGGCTGTTCTGGAGCACTGTGCATTATTCTGCACTTTAAGGAGCACGTTGAGAGTTTCCTGAGAAAGGCTCAGAAAGCTCAATTTGCCAAAACAGAAAAAGATTGTTTTAATTGATCACTGGCTGTGCATACATACCTGTCAATAGGAATGTGAGAATACATACAGCTCTRCATTGATATTTCTGCAGTGCAGGTGCAAAGTGAAGCAAATCTTTGAACAGTAAAGATATTAAAGAGTGAGAGATGTGTGCCTTTTTAGTATTAAGCCTGAGTGATGATCAATAATTCTCTCCTCAACAGTTCAGGGATGTTATTTTGTAGCAGGTCAGCACAACACATCCTTTGCAAGCTTTCCCGAATCTTTGAAGCTTAGTCAGGTACCTACTCATGTAATGTAAATACWGTATGATGTAATGCTTCACAAAATAAATTCTGCTCAACAGTTCTGGTCAAAAATGTTGGTGAAACTTGAATCAAGTAGTTAACTGATTTACAGCCACTCTGASTATTGGAAGGAGAACAAAATAGCCAGTGTACACTTCCTAACCCATTCATGTATTATGTGTCAATGTCCAGCTGCAATTTTCTGCCTTTGCTTTTCTCTCTGTAAATCACATTGTAGAAACATACTGTAGTACAAAAATGGCTCTGCTAATTATGTGCTTTCCCCCATTAATTTGATTTGACATAAGTATGTTTATATACCTCTAAATACAATACATAAAACATTTACAGTAGCATGAGCATCTTAATTTTTCCAAAATTGAGATGGTGAAAAGAAGGCTTCAGTGCAATATAAACAATGGACATAAGCTTCAAATTCCTAAACACAGAAGGCACAGAAATGTGTACACATTGCAAGTCATTAGTTCAGGCCCACCAAAYGTTTCCTGAGACAATTACCTTCGCTGCTATAAAATTTGCTTTGCGCAGTCCTCTGGAGCGTTACTAATTGCTTTTCTTAACCTCCAGAGATTAAAGGATTTTTAAATGAACATATAGACAAGTAGTGAGTTTAATTTCAAATCTAAGCTTTATTAAGGCAAMCTCTGTTTTATAAAATTGGGTCATTAAGAGGATGTTTCATGTTGGAAATAGCCAGTCCTAATCTCCCCATCTTCCCCTAGCCTTGAGAAATCACASTCTGCCTGTACCTTAAAAATGAGATGCCACCTCAAATAATTTCCATCTGGCATCAGCTCTACGTCTGATCTTCCAGAGCACACAGACCCATGTTGGCACTTGTTTCTGAAATCCTTTTCCACTAGGGGGTATGATAGACTGTGACTGCATCTCGCAGTGAGCCTGCGGTGTGATACTGCGATGCTGAAGTACACGCACATGAGGGAGAGGAACAGGCATGCAAAGCTTGGTACATAATTTATGGAGATTTAAATCCTGTCATTCATAAATATAATTATAACCTACGGCTTGAAAGTGATATGGACCTTGCCATATTGATCACGCTCCAGCTCTGTTTGTTCAGATCATTCATTTGTTGACAGGGAAAATAGAAGAAGAATGCTGTTAATTGTAAAACAATTAACAAAAGGAAATACTTCTATTTTGCACAAAGAATATTCTTTGTTTCTGTGTGTGTTGTGCACCCTCCCACCTTCAGATGGGAAATATAAACCCATGGGGAGGGGATATTATTAAATCAGCAATCAACCTTCAAGTCATTTTGGTATAAACACTGTAATTATTTCATCTCTAGTAAACAGAATATAAGACAACAGCACATAAGGGTGACAATTTGCAGTATGCTTTGAATGTCTTTGTTAAAAAAATCCCTTACTATGACTGAAAGCAACATTATTGAAAGTAAAAAAAAAAGGCAAAAGTTGTGACAGCCAACAGGGCAGGTAATTAGTCACTAAATTGGGAGTAATAAATTTAGCAGGTCATTGCAACAGACATTAAATTTTGTGTGGATAGAAGTCACAATTTATTAGTCTTGAAGCTGTAACTGTTTACCTTTATTCAGAAAGCATTGTAAGAAAGTATAAGAAAAAAGTGATGTGGATCGTCCAGATGTCTTCCAAAATTCACAATGTTCTCTTACTCAAGTGAGTATAAGTTCATTTGTGTCAGAAAAATGACTACAAATTTACCTGGGGATAATTATAGTAGCGTGCAGCTCGGGGGAGCGATGGACAAAAAATACTGTCTGACATTTTGAAGCTCAGTCACAGCAGATGTGTSAGATGTGGGTGAGGTTTCAGCCTGGACGTTTTGGTTTCCATGTCTGAGTGTTTTCCCTGCCCAGCTGGTAAGGTGAGTGCTGGCTGGGTAAGGTGCCAGCCACGAGTGATGTTTCTGCTCCCCCAGCACCTCCCTCGTCTGTGGGAATGGTTTGTTTGCAATTCATCATCTTATAAACAAATGTGTGCACTTCAGTGAGCCCCTGGATTTAGAGCAATGTAAAGACAATTGCTATTAATGTTAGCCAGGCTTCAGAGGGTCTGGCAGCAGYGCAGAAAAGCAGTATCATCTACCCGACTTAAAGTTCCTGGTTAGGAGCTATCAGGGGTGCATTTTATACATCTTGGAACCTTTTTTTCAGGCTGGTTGACCTCTTGTTAAAAAGCCTTTTAAAAATATTTTGAAGTCAAATAATTACTGGTTTTGTTTAAATGTTCTCATCCAACACGTAATGAACAGTGAGGAATTCCCTGAAGGGCATCTTTTGTTATTGAAATGTTTATTTATTGAGTGCTTTTGCCAGAAGCCCCCCATGAGAAAAATCTCATTTTATGAGCTCCTGAAGCAGTCAGTTCCCAAAACATCAAGGAGAAATGCAATTTTGACCAAGTARTCTCAAGGTCTTTTGTTTGCTTTTAAATAAATAGAATGCCAGTGTGCAAAAAGTTGTGACAAAAGCTGCTTTATTTTATGTAACTTGGAAATATTCCTTGTGAAGCCAAGCTGATGTGGTGCTCAGGTGATTCCTTACATACAAGAATTCAATTGCAACAGTAGAGGAAAATAATATCCCACAGAGCAACATATGAGTGGGTGTTTTAAATGATTCTGAGATTTTTTTTTCTTTCCTGCAAAAGAATGGTGTTGCCCAGTATCATTCCACTTGCATAAGGAGTTTTCTTCCTCGYCTTGGTTTTTGTTCTTGTTTTCCCTGAGCAGTGAGGAGAAATGACAGCACTTGTGGCAACACATGTGTGGGCATGGCTTGGATCTTCCCGTGTTCCTGGATAATCCAGGTGGAGTCAGTAGAGAATTGGGATGGAAATCCTTGGAAATCCCTGTCTCTCACTGCCTGGGTCACCAAAATATTCAGTTTTAATCTATATGATTTTAGTGATTCCAGGAAGTGCAGGGCTGTGGGGAGTGAGGCAGGGCAGGATGAGTGGGAGGAAGTGAGGAATGGCTGAGAAATAAAAGCAAAACATTTCAGTTGAGGGAAGGAGGGCAGGAAAGTTTTTCTGACTTTGCTGATAGAGCCAAAGTGTAACAACATTGTGGTTGAAATTTTGTGTTGGTTCCAGGTTCTCAGCTCTAATGGACCATGTAGTGAAGATTTGGGGGAAATTTCTGAAGTTGGTTTTTCTTCCTCGCCCCCATCTTTGTCATGTCAGAGCTGCATGCTGGGGTGRTGCCTGCTTTTATTTAATGCAGATACTGTTGGCATCATAAATACCTGAACAGCCACAGAGGAATCAGCCTTTCCCTTAGGCTGGCAACGCAGAAAAAAGAACAGTGCAAGATTAGTTAGAGTCAGTGCTTGGTATCCTGAAACAGGTGCATTTTRTGATTGTTGATCTCGAATGGGAGAAAAATCTGGATTTTTGTAAAGCCGTTATCTCAAATAAAAATTACTTAGCAATTGTTGAGTAATCTACAATATTAATATGATGACGTTGACAAATATTTTATAATTAGCATTATTAAAAGTGTTTCTTGACCACTAGTGACCAGGCTTTTAAATTGTCCTTTAGMAGTAAAATCTCTTTTTTCTCCCCTCCCCCTAAGAGTACTTAGAGAAAAATGATTGATTAAAGGCAGTTCCTGTTAACTCCAGGATAAAATGTGTGCAGTGCATGCTTTGCTAGTAAAAGATGAAAGGATATTTCTTATTCTTATTCTTACTCTGATTCCCTTTGTGACCTCAAAGCAAAGTCTCACAGTTAATAAAAGGGTTTTTCTGCCTGAAATGGAAAAAGTTTAAAGGTATTTCTGTCTAGAATATATGTGATGCAATTAAGCACACTTCATTAAGTGCTCTCTATTCTATGATTGTAAGAGATGAACATGTTACTGAAAGAATAACTTAATACTTCATTTCAAGCCCTGCAACAAAATATTTTTCAAGTTATTTCTTTCATGCAGCAATTTTTAAGGTTTCATTTTCTCCTAAGTCACAGCTATAAGAAGTCAAAACCTGTTACATTTACAGTTCCAGCCCATGTGCTTCACCTTTTAAGCAGGGTTGTCCTTCACAGTATAAATGTAATTATTTTCACAGATAATACAAATTTAAAAAAACAACCTTAGGAACTTTCATAATACATAAAATGTAAGGAAATTTTTGTAAAATAGTGCCAATTTTTGTTTTTCTTGAGACCCTAAGCTCTTCTCCTCTTAAATTCTTGTATTATAATTTATAAAGTCTTTTGTTCTCCAGATTCTTTTTTTTCAAAAATACATTCACTATGTGTTTATATGTATTTTTTTTATGTCTTCTGTAGATAACTATTTAAGTATAGTTTTAAGGACATCACACCTGAAACTTCTTTTCTTTCATCAGATGTGCATGTAGAATATTTATTGGGGTGGATGGGGAATGAATGCAACGTTACTCATGCTGGTTGTTTTTTTTGGTTTTTGAAATGGCACAATGATGTTTTTTGGTGAACCCTGASTACATTGCCATTCTACCTCTGGTCAACCAGTGCCTTCCTCTGTAAATGTCTTATAGATTTTAGTGCCACAAAGGACCATTAGGGTCCACCCAGAAAGGTCCCCACAGAATCAAATAATTTCCCATCAAGAATTGTTCAAAGGGGTGATTACCTCTGTCATTAAATGATAAATACTTTGGTGTCTTTCTGGTCACAACAAGCTGTTTGATCAGATATGCCCAGAATCTTTTCTCCACACATATTACTGCAGAACATGATCCAGATAAATATTCTGAGTTTCTGAATTGTCCCTCTGACTTGCAGTTGTGTCAACAGGACTAAAGTTGTGCTGATGTTAGGCATATAAAATGTGAAAATATGTGTTATCTTCTTTGGATGCTGAATTCCAGTGATGATCTATGCTGTACTTGAGTGAATAACAATTTCAGTGCCTCCCTTTTGCCWTCTTCATAATAAGAATAGTATTTACAGGAGTGTTCTGAAGTTTAGTTAATGTCATTGAAATTCTTTCAGACGGGCACAAGATGCACACAGGAAGCCACAAGAGGTATAAAAATGTATGCAAATGTAGCTAATGAAGYAAAAGGAAGAGGGCTAAATGGTGTCTTAATAGGTTCTCTTTAAAAACCTATTTTGATAAGGAATATTATGCCATGTCTCTTGATTATGAATCTTACGTTTTTTAATAATCTCTTTCAGCGTGCTGGGACCAGCTGTGACCTTCAGAGTGCACTCCAACCTCCAGAACATTTCAACTGCAGATGTTGCCAAAGAAGCAGGTAAGTCCCTGTCCTCCTTTCCCAAACTGTGACCACCCACATATCTGYGTATCAGTCAGTAGCGCTGCAGACAGCACAGACACATCCTGTTCTCCCAGAAGACTGACATTTAAAGGGAGAGACAGTTGAGAGGTGAGTAGCAGTTGAAAAACTGAGGTTTAGTATCGCKGAGTCAATTAAAACTGTTTGAGACTTCCTCATTTGTCAAGAAAATTAATGGGAGACTTGTAGTCAAGTTCCATCATGGTRAAAAACTCTTCAGTGTTGTCACAAACTCATAAAAAAACACATTAGTCATTTGTAAAAGAGAATTTTCATTCACTTTTCTGATACYTTTTTCAGGGAACAAAAATGTTATTACATCTTAGCCTCAATTTCCAGAATAAAAAAATGGTAGAAATATGCCTTTGTTTGTGTGCTGTTTAGACAATTTCAATGTCAAGTTAATCTTGGGAGTAAAGGTTGTATTTCTAGAMTTAAACTGCATCTGAATAAAGACCACTATGGACTCCTGTTGGCTCCTTTTCAGCTTGGCTATTAACTGTATTATGGGGTGACTGCAAGAAATAATTTCTGCAAAGGATCTGAATTGGTAACTGATTTGCTTCCAAATTATTCAATTAATAGGCTTTAAAAATCAGAAGAAAACRAGCTGTAATATTGCTTAAAAACAGAAACAAGAAAAGTGCACATAAATAAATGCTGGGAGCCCCAAACTGTCCATTAACTTCTCTCCTTTTGCTTCATCATGGATGAATTTAGTTACAGAAGGAACTGGGAGAGTTCCCACACCAGAACTTCCCTTTGCAGGACCCTTTGCACTGGGGAAGGGTCTTGTTAACTGGTGATTAGAGAGTTGCAAGGGTTTATCATGGCAAAAAGCCCTGCAGGTGTACTGTCAAAACTAGGAAATTGTAATAACTACTGAATTATGTGACTCCTGAATGTGTGTTTTTCACAGGAAAAAGCAACATATTTTTTATAACAATATCCTCCCTGTCCTGTAAAGCTATTGAATCTCTCTGAATGGGTCAGAGCTGTTGGTAGAGCCTGCCTGGATGGCCAGAGGCTTTTGACAAGGTGTCCCCAGAAGTTTTCAAGGAAACTAGTAGTTCCTTAGAATGTGGAATATGGAACAGAAAACTGGTGAATCAGTAATTGGTTAGCAGGCAAGAAACAGCGATAAGGAATAAGGTATTCATTTACTAAAAAGGTGAATGTAGCACAAAAGGTGGAGGGATCTCTGCTGGGACTGTAGCATTCAACATGGTTATAAGTGAATTAGGAACAAAAAAAAAGTATGATCAGAAATCCTGCTAATAATTCTGAATTATTCACAGTATTAAAGGTGGAAGTTGATCTTAGAAATGTATAAAGCTGGGTGAATGGACTCAAAATGGCAGATTAATTTCATTGTAAATTACTGTAAAAAATTTCATCTGGAGAAAAAAACCAGCTTTGCATACAAAGTTGTGGGTCTAAGTAGTAATGTAGTACAGGTATGGGTAATATGCTGTAAATGATAGTTCAGTCTCCATTATCAATTGAACGAGGAAATGCTTTTTAASAATTATTTGGAAAGGAATAGAACACAGAGCAGTATAATTTGTTCTTGCAAAAATCTATCCTTTGCCTGTGTTAGAATATCACAAATAGTATTGCTTCTCATATCTCAGAGGGATTGGAAATTCTGGTTGAAATGGAAAGTTTCAGAGAAAGGCAGAAGGCATGACTGTAAGTATGGAATGTATTCCGTATAACAAGTGGTGCAGTAAGGCAGGAATCTTTGTTTTGGAGAAGAAGAAAAAAAAAGATGAGCATAGTATGAGAAAGATCTGTCAATTCTAGAGTCTAGAGTTGCACACTGAATGTGGACAGGACAGTGCAATTGCTTTTGCAATGCAAGAACAGATGAAACTGGCAGAAGGAAGGTTGAAAATAAATCAGAATGAAGTTTATAGCTTTACCAGCTGTGGATAATGAAGCTTACATGGGTTCAAAAATTTACAAGTAAGGAAGTCAATGGAATTTACATCCACTGAAATTCAGCAAGTCTGTGGAAATGTTGTCAAGCCCACGATATTCCAGATGTGCCTTGACCTGTTCCTAACAAGCTACTCTGAAAAGTAAAAATGCTCTTGACTTTGTTTCAGAAAAAATTTAAGATGTACCATCGTGTTTTTTCTTACCACTGGAATCGATGTATTGTTTTCAAYTCCTTAACTTAAACTGCTGACAAAGTAGGGAGGTTCTGGGGACAAAATAAGGCCTCTCACTCCAGAGAAAGGGCAACAAAACTGGAGAAGGATCTGGAATATAAACCCTGTGAGGAGCAGCTGAGGGGGCTGGCAGTGTTTAGCCTGGAGAAAWGGAGGCTCAGGAGGGGACATTATCACTCCCTACAACCACTGGGAAGGAGGCTTTAGCCAGATGAGATTTGGTCTTATCTYTAAAGCAACCAGTTATAGAACAAGGGGAAATGTCCTCAAGCTGTGGCAAAGGAGGTTCAGGTTGGATATTGGGAAAAATGTCACTGAAGGGATGGTTGGGAATGGGAGCAGTCTGCCCAGGGAAGTGGTGGAGTCCATTCCTGGAAGTGTTCAAAACTGAGGAGACGTGGCACTTTGGGATATGTTTTCGTGGGCACGGTAGTATTTGGTTAAGGTTGGATTTGATTATATTTTCCCCACCATAATGTTCTGTGATTGTATGAATTTCTGCAGATTCACCAAGTTAAACTCATATTTGATCTAGTAATTTTATCTACTCTTTATTATATTAATTTCCCTTGAATTTTCTAACTTCAGTTTGCTTAGTGAAATAAAAAATTTCAGGTTTTGATGGCTGCAGAAAGAGGTTTACAAGTGTCTTACATAAGCTCCTCTTGGTATTTCAGTGTGGCCATAGTATTGCCGTAACTAAACCTTGTGTTTGCCCTTTACAGAARAAAGAAAAAGAGCTCAAAATTCTATCCATCCATCAAATATTTTACATTTTAAAAGTATCTATTTTTTCCTTTCTAACTCATGAAGTTGCAGTGCTTGTCAATGTACTCACTAATCAGTTCATTTATTTTAAGCAAACTTCTTACTTCCAGATCTTTAAAGCCAAAAATAAATTCCCTTAAAAAATCAACAGCAATATATACTTACATAAGAAGGTTTTTTTCAGGCTCTAGTTGTAATTATAAACTTTTAAAGTCAACAGTGTCTTGAAGAAAAGCATTCCAAGTACTTTATTTGCCAAGGAAGGCCAAAGGAGAATAAATCAATGCGTACTTCCAAGGCAGGCACAGGTAAATGCATAATTCCATGCTGTACTGCTGTTAGGTAACTTGACATCCCTCCAGGAGCTTGGAAAGCAGATCTTGTTTACAGAAAATGARTAGACCAACTGGACAGAAGAATTTCGCAGTCTATCACATCTTTAGAAATGAAAAKAATTTGGAAATTGAGGTAATCAGATGCCATAATTATAAGAATGTAAATTTATTCAGGCTTGCAAAAAGAAATCTATTTGTGCAGGTGTTATGTATGTGCAAGTCTCCCTGATAGCCACAGGAACGGTTTCTCTGCAGCAGTGTGGTCTTATTATTCATGTAGTATCTATTTTCATAATCGAAATGGATAYACTTCATTTTTTCTGTGCACTGTTTAAGGTTTAAATATAGGGAATTATATTTAAAGTTTTCCATCCTCCTCTGTGGAGTTTGAAAAATGTGCAGGTTAGAGAAGACATGGGACTATTTAGCAACTATGCAAAGGGGTGAATGACTTTGAATATCCACTAAAAACAGAGATACGGAAGTCTGATAATAAAAATGGTGTCCTCTGTTTTCCTGGAGTTTGAGGTTCATTCTCGGTGCACACAAAACCTGTCTTGAGGCAAAGTAAGCTCTCTAAAATCCTTTAGTCACGTTCTTACTGATAAAAGTACTTTTTTTCAGTAATCCATGATTGTAATTCTGCGTAAATGTTTTGATTACTTTTTTTTTTTCCAGTTTCTAGGGCTACATAATTATACGGGGAAGCTGACAACAGAGTAATTTAAAATTGTGAATAGCTTGCTTTCTCACATTAACAATACCTTTATTTCTTCTTTGAGGACAGATCAGGATACCCAACGTTTTGCCAGCTTCACACACTTTGACGTTCAAAAGATAGCATTCTTCTTTCATAAGTTGCTGTCCTCTGGCCTATTTCTGTTTAATAAGTCAGGTTCAATGGTGCAGTGTAATTTCATCTCAATGTTTTGAAGAAATAAAGTTTCTCCAGATATAGGTGACCTGCTCTAGGAGTAATTACAGTTGGCATGACATCATTTAGGCAAACAAATATGTATTTCTTTTCAGTTTAAAGGTCAGGAGAAATCTGACAGAGAACAATTATCAGTAAGATAACTCCATATGAAATTGTAATATGTTTGGTGTAGCAATGAGGAAAGAAGTTGCTTTATATGTAGTCCAGAGTCCTACCATTTAAGCAAAGACAATCATAATTAGAATAGTGGAAATTTCTGAAGTTTCCAAGCACAGAACTTTGGAATCAGGTGCCTGTAATWGTCATATATATGCTGAACACATGAAAAGGAGATGTAGGAGGKAAGTTTTGGGCGCAGACACTCAGCACTGCTAAAATGAAATAATATTTACTTGTATGTTACTGCAGCCTTTTATTGTTAGAGTCACGCTTACATTTTTGTTGGTGTTGTATTGAAATGCAGCATAAAAAGAAAATCTGGAGACTGAGAAGCAGAGGGCTGTATGCACAGTGTAGGCATGGTAGTGATGGGGAGATATAGCACAATAAAGGCAGTGCATAACCAGATATCAGGGAATGAACAGGTCTTGTGTGCAGGTGCTTGCTTGTGTCTAAGATGTATCATGATATTGATATGGAAAGTCAGAAATTTTGATTTATTTAATGAATGTATAAGAACATCAAGAACATCAAGAATTTTTTTTTTAAATTTCCAGGACTTTTAACCAAGCTGTTGGTTTGGATGGTTTGGCCTTGTTTTTTGTTTGTTGGCGCTTTTTTTTACTTTTCTATTGCCCTATTGGTGAAACTCATATTTTCACACCATGAGTGGTCTGAAAGGGACTATTATCCTGACTTAGGGAGCAGGTCATTGAATCRTACAACCTTCTTGTCTAAAAATCATTTCTGTTTGAGCTCTTTAATTCCAAAAAAAAGCATCACAAAATTAATTCTGTTGAAACACACAAATGCAAAAATAATATATTGTTATTCAAATTTTTCTGTATAACCAGCTAATTTGAATAAAGACACTGCCTCAAAGTTAATGGAATATATTAAAAACATACAGAATTTCTCAGCAGTTGCAAATGACTGCAAATGACTAAATTTGTATATCTTACAGATTTTGAGATTTAGCATCTACAGATTTTGGTCATGTCCCGACTGAGGTGAAATATCCATGCCAAAAAATATGCAGTGGAACTTTTGGAGATTAAAACAGAATATTTTTGCTAAACTTGGCAGCTCTAAACAGGCAAAACTTCATCCTTAGCTTTTATCATTAAACAGTCCTTTTGAGATGAAAAGAATACTTCAAACCCCTTAGAGTTAACTTACCTTATGTAGTGTTTTCAGCTGAGGGTGTCTTATTGGTTTGGAGTAGCCCAAGATGTCCTAGTTCTGCTCTTAATTAGGATGAGTAAATGGCTGATCCATTCATGAGCCTGGATCCAGGTGGTGAACAAAGTATTTATGCCTTATTCTGCCTCTGATATGTTTCTTTTGCTTGGCAAGCCTAAACTGTATTTATAGGCATCAAAACTAACTCTTCTAAAGATGTGGGATTAGGTATCCAAATAACTGGTTTAATTTCAAAGGCTTTTTCTTCCCATCACACACACTACAAACCATTAGTGACCTTGGATAGTTATCRTGGTAGAATCCAGAATTTTCTGATAACCATTAAATTGAACTTCAAAGCCATGTCAGACAGTGAAACAATCCACTCACATTAAAAAAAAAAATGGTTCCAGGTTCTTCTTCAACTTGAAARTACTGATGAGGAACCTGCCTTATGCAGTCACTGCAGAAATCTGTGAATTGCTCCCATTTCTTAAGGACATTCAATAAAATCACAGTTTTGACATACATCCAGTCTGGGCCCTGTTAAAAAGGGCTGGGTCTTTKACATCAGCAGGGTTTGATTTTCTGCTAATTTCAGGACTACAGATAGTCATTATAAATATATAGTAAAGGACTTCACTGTGAAAGTGTAAATGATCAGTTAAAGCTATAATGCTTAAGTGCATTTAATAGCTGTTTGCAGCAATTATTTTTATTATACTTCAGTATAATTGAAATACACGTTTCAACTTCTAGTGAATAAGATGCAGTCCAAAATATTACAAATTATTCATGCAACTGTTTTCTTGTATTCATTCTTGTCATGTAGTGACCTCTTCTTTTTGGTCAAAGGGGGTTATCTTTCCAGTATGCTGCTTAACAGAAATAAAATAAAAAGTAYATTTATGGAGTACAAGGAACAGATGGAAWATAATTTTCTCAGCATCAGAAAGTAAACTGATGAGGATACTGATGAGGAAAGTAAACTGAATGCTGGTTCTCAACTTAAATTCACTGTTCATTTCTAGAAAGGCTACAGAGCTGAACTCTGGTCTCTGACAGTAATATTGACCTCACCAGCATTATTGACAGAAATATGCTAACTCAGTATTATTACCCATTATTAGCAAGAAAAGTTTTCTGGAGGTTCTCAGGAGARCAACAGAGAGAGAGAGCTGTCTTCAGATTCATCTGCATAAAACGTAGCTTTAGATCTCTCTAAAAGAAAGCTACATGTGATAGCTGCATGTAAACAATGTGTAAAAGTAGAGAAGGAACCACGGTACAACGAGGGGTGAATCACCAACTGCAAGGRTAAGACTGCAAAGTTTTATTTAGTTATCCTTGTATTTGGTTGAAAGCCTATTTAGAATAGATATCACTGGCTCATGTCTGAAAAACTTCAGGTTTCCTCAGTTTCATAGAGGAATTTGAACAAAACCTTGCAAATATCATTTAATGAAGTGAGTTCACTATACTTTGATTTTCTCTCTCTGGTTATTTCAGTTTGTGATTAAATACTGTCTTTTGATAGTTTTTTTATCAGTTAATTGTTAGAAGTTCTTTGAATTTTACGTTTTAATTAAATAAATGTAATCTGGGAATTTATTATTCTTGGTACTGCTTCTCTTGCTGACATGAAATTTGACAATTATTTTTTGTTGCTGGCTTGCTAACAACAACATCCACCTTCTTTTTCATGGTGACTGCYGGTGCAGGAGATACAAATTTTGTATGACGAAATGGAGAAAACTTCAATTTCTGGACAAAAAAAAGTCTTCATTTTCTCTAAAAAGTTCTTTCAAAATCATTATAAACAGCCTTGGTTGTCTTGTTGACTTTTGGCATGAGCTTTGCAAGTCTCRTGAGAAGTCTCAGCGAGATGAATTGTGTTGCTTCAGGCACCAACATGTCCATGCTGGCAGAGTGTCTTGGTTCCTTTTTCTACCCCACAAGTGTGAGCAATGATGGTTGTTYTGAAGGTATTCATTGGTCAGTCCTTGTCAGATCATAATTCAGCTGTGATGAAGTGAACAGAACAAGTTTCAAGTCTTCAGGTGAATTTCTTCCTTCTCTCCAGGTTTTTGTGGACCATGCAATTAAATATCTTGCTCTCTGAGACGATAGTAAAGAATGTGTCTGTGAATARTTTGAAGTTCATCTTTGAAGGGAACTGACAGCTTCTCTGTCAGAAACTTTGAACGACGTAGCCAGGAGGCTGTGAGGTTCATCTGATTTCACTTGCCGTGTCCCTGATTTAAGTMGGATTACAATTCTTTGGTCTATAATGTGAAACGTAAAAGTTTGACAGGTCTTTTTCTGTTCCTACCTCTCTTAAGTCTTTTGGTGCAAATCCTGGTTTCTCCTGCTCAARCCTCCTTAGTTCACATTGTCCTTTCTCACCTCCTGAGCCCTCTGTAGTGGATTGATTTCCTTTCACCTACTGTTATCATCAAATCTATCTGAATTATTTTCCTCAAATTCTTCCATTGCTGAATAAAGGAGGTCATTATAGTTTTGAGGATTATTCAGAAACTGAACAGTCTTTTGCAGTACCAAATGTTTGATACAATGATTAATAAGTTTTCAGGATAGTATTTCTTTCCCACCTTGTTCTTCTCTTGAATAGAGCAAGAGAGGAATGCTGCCATTCAGTAAATGTGCCTCAATCCTGAAAAGCAGCAAGTACTCTKCTCCACAGACTTCTAATGATGATATTCCTTGCTCTGATTAGTGAGGATGGAATTAATTTTAACATACACCCCTCTCCTCTAAGAATAACTGTGAGGTATCTAATTCTAGAGAGAATAYTTTTCTTTAAAACCACTTTCTGTTTTAATAGAAAATTAAACTGAAAATATAAACTTCCTTCTGTCCAGTTTATAAAGTGATGTCATCTATTTCAGCATAAACCCCTAAATCCAGGGAATTGTAAAGATATTTAATAATTTTGTAGAATTGGGAAGGAAAACAAAAAAGAGCTAAGTAGCATTATGTAGTTAATATTKTTTAGTTTAAAGCAATGATGGTTTATGTCATTGCATTTTCATGCCTCTTATTTACACCCATTCATAGAAAACCATCATGTTGGTACTAAATTAAAATAAGGAGAAACACACATTGCTGTAGTATAGATAATAGTATTTTGGAATACAATAATTAAGACCTGAACCACACAGTTATATCACAGCTTGAATGGAAATATCCRAATTGAAGCTTAGATTGAAACTCATGTATTTTGGTTAGGTGTTTTTCCTGAAATCTATAAGCAGGCCTATGGAGACTGGTAAAAATAAGTATTCTATTAAAGTAAATTACGTCATGGCTTAGAGGTTAATAGGGATTTTAAAGATGATTTTTTTAAGAGCCCTCTGGTTATGTATCTAAATGCATTTTAATAGTGAGGGTAGAATACATCTTAATCAGTTGCAGCTGTCTAAACGTTAGGCATTTATTCAAAACTAGTTGCCTCTATGTTCAAAGGGAAAAGATAGATTATATGAACTGACATTTTTCRTAGGTGGCTAAAAGTTTGGGAGAGAAATCATGGCTAACATCCRCAGAATCACAGAGACATTGGTGAGGATAGGACTGCCATACATAGATCCTGCATGTAAATCCAGGGAGATTGCTGGAAGTCAGGATGGTAGCATTTAGTACAGTTGAAAGCTTCTTCCTGTAATTGCTGCTTGGTAACATATTCAAAAATGTGGTTTTTTTTTTCTATTGATAGATCTCTTAAAATCTTCTGGTGCAAATCCTGATTTCTCTTATATAAGTCTCCTTCATTCACATTGTCCTTTGCTGACATATTCAAAGCCCTTTAAGAATTCAAAACTAATTTAAGATCAAGTAAAAATACAAAAATTAAAATTTTGATAAATATTATTACCATGCGTGATACTTTTAAACAACCAAATGTGTGCAGTCAAGTTCTTGACACCCACAAAGCTGGTAATGCAGGATGAAACTGCCCTGTAGTTGGAGTGCAAATTGTTTTTCTTTCAAGCCAAAGAAATCTTCCAATATATTTTTGACTATCAAAGTGAAAAGTCTTTTTCCATGTTAAAATTGCTACAGATTTCCCTGCACAGATATTTCAAACTGACCCATACATTTTATGTGTAGGACAGTTTTCAGCTGGTCCAAATCAGCAAAGAGCTGCTGTAAAATCCATGGTGCTGAGAATGTGTGACTGAAASAAAACACTGTATTTTTTGTATAGCAGCAGCACTGTGGGGTCCCATTGTGGACACAGTATCAAAAAGTCCCTATACAAAAATATCTGGGAACTAATTTTATTTCTGACTTAAATCAAACTAAGCAGAAATCCCCAAACCCAAGACAATTGCCTCATGTTGTATTTCACCATAGTATTTAGCAAAATTGCTTCTATTTAGCATTTTTATGAGAAGCAACACATTTTCCAGGAATATTGAAAAATATGTGCAATATGACATACACAACAATAATAATTACAATTCCAGACATCTTTAAATGTTATAGTCCTTTAATAAAGTTTTATGCATTTTTATGCAATGCACTTAAGACACTAACTCTGTTTACAGCAGATCCTAAGCATATTAAAACAAATATTTAGGGATGCAACAGTTAGAAGCAATCTGGTAAGGCAAGTACCTAAAAGGCAGCTTTTATGTAAAGAATAGTTAGGCTATATAGTGTTTTTGATGATTATGTAACTTCCTTGATAAGCATGAAGAAGCGAATTGAGGAAACCCTAATTTAAGTCAGATAGCATTGTAACCTCAACTTTACCTGGAAAAGAACAGTCAGTGCCTTTTTTTCCACCTATTAGACAGATTGATTATAACTTCTCAAAATGTGGAACAACAAGATTAACCTAACAATTTAAACTGTGCATGCAAATAAACACTAGGCACCATGTGGAACAGGGGTAATGTGGAACAGATAGTGTTCTATTTTGGTTGGTRCAAACAGGAAAATAGTCTTTATCTGATGTAACTAAATATCCTATTTTTAATATACAAAATTGGATGATTAGCAGTCTTGTGATTTTAGCTGATAGCTTTCGTATCAGCCAAAGAATAAAAATTTCGAGCAAGCGCAGTGCTGTTTCAGGAGTCTATGAAAAGTAGTTGTTATTTAAAGCACAAGAAAAAAACCTCAGAAAATCAATATCCTCATCTTAGAATCAGGCTGTAGTCCCTTTTACCTGGAGAAAAGTAAATAACAYGAAAAGGCCCTTCTCCACAAGTGTGGTGTTTTGGTTACCAGTGTGTGAGGACAGCTGACCTGAACGTGGGAGCAACTGGTTCTCTCAGCAGAACATGAGTTATAGGTTATATCTTAAGAAGGAGGCACAAATGTGACCCGGGATGAAAGGGCAGGGGGCCATTTCTGGCTGARAAAGGCTTAGTTAGAGGTTCAGGGATTCAGGTATCATCTATCTTGAACATAGGCACTTGCATGACCTTCCATTGCTGATAGCTCGTGGAGGGATGTATCTGAGTGTGGGACTAGGAATTATTGGAGAGCTTTGGGAGAGTTTTTGAAGATAAGAGAAGTTTGCTGGCAAAGCTCACAAGGGCATACTTGTCAGCTGTGTTCAGACCTGTGGGTTAACACTGCCTTCATTTTAAGCAGAATTTTCTCCTATGGACTGAAGGCAACTTCAGCAGCTGCTGCTCCTACCTGATACCATGCACAGTCATTAGGGAATGTCAAGACTGCAAGGCAAGGGACTTGATTTTCATTAAATGTTTGTTTTTTGGATGATCTATGACCAAAGAAGGTTTTTTTACCCCCCCCCTGGGTTTTCCTCAACTCTGCATATCCATTCTGACCTGTAAGACAAGATCGAGTCAGATTTATCACATTTGATCTTATTCTTATTTGGGGATGATCTTTTCCATTGTCTGACAAAAGTTGTTTGCAGGATTTAAAGATTAACGACCATTGTAATAATCTGCAAATACTGAATCTTTCTAGCATTATCTAGTCCTTAGGAAAACATGTTAAATCTCTTTGTGGTGTTTAAAAAGTATTTTCCATAAATTTGAACGTTCCAGATTAAGAGAAATTGTATGACTTGATGTTGGCTGAAGTCAAAAGACATCCCTAGATTTAATCTAGCCATAAATTTTTCAAGTAATTCCTGTAAATTCTCTGCACCTCTGCTTGCTTAGTTGTGAATCTGAAATATGAACAGGAAAAGGCTTTTTGTGAAAAAAAATAAGCTATAACATAAAAATTAAATAAGAGTATGGACAGTCCCATCACCACAGGATAATTACAATAATTTGTCCCTGTGCTTCTTCTGCTGCTTTTTAATATTTTTTTCCTGGTTGCATCAGTGCAACAAAATCAGGATGACAGCAGTCATAAAATTGTTTTGGTTGAAAGATCCATCTAGTGGGTTATTTATCCTGTCCCCCAGAATTGTGATGGGATTGGCTGGCAGGAGATCATATAGCAAATATTTGATAGTCTGTTAAAAAAAAAAAAAAAAAAAAAAAAGACAAAAAAAAGACAGATGAGAAAAAACTGTATATGTCAAAAATCTAGAGGGTGCCTGTTGGCAAAGTTTTATAGACATTTTAGATCAGTAACAAGAAAAGGTAGGTAGCTACACCCCATTACTCCTTCCTAAACAGCCAGGTAATTACTTTTGGCATTTTGACAAGTGTTTGCTGGAGTGAAGGTCAAAGCTGTCAGCAGAGAAGATCTATGCTAATCTGCTCAGCTGGAGAAGACTCAGGTAGCTAATGTTTTGTAATTAGAAGTTGTAGAAACCAGCTTTCACTGTAGTTTTGCACTGCACAAAAGTGAATTAATACTACAGAGTAATTTCATTTATCGTAGTTCACAAAATWAGCTCAATGGGTGCTTAGGAATAAACATCCAGTATG
>NW_026623372.1:1746304-1765808 GCF_030028575.1 Malurus melanocephalus | reverse complement strand
AAATTGTACTTAATAGAACTGCTGGAAATGAAAAAAAAAATTTGCTGGAAATTTCAAATACAAAAATTCTATGCATGCAAAATATTCCCATTTTTCTTCTGGGAGTTATTACCTCATTCAGCACTACTCTGTGAATGGATTTTTATAATGGATTTTAAACTGCTAAARTACTTTAGCAAGATACAAGAAAATAAGAAAGAAAAAAAACCCCAAACAAATAAGTGTATTAATACAATTACAAAAACAATGAAGATTTTTATAAAATGTGTCATTTCTTTTATTATGTTGATTGCCTATTCATGGTKTTATATTCCTGTCTTTATCAGGATAAACTAAAAATTATTCTTCTCCATTATCTTGCTGTTCTTTGTGCTATAAAAGTGTGTGTATGTGTGTACACATAGAAGACAGAAAGAGATGAGCAGGGGATTTTTCAGAGGAGTTCAAGGTGTTCATCTGTTCTCCTAAACCCCAGGCAGCACCTCAAGTCTGCAGTGATTTCACACCCAATTAAGTGTTCATTCCCTCTGATTTTGCTTCCTGAACTAAAATACCCAATGCAGGTATTTGGTGACCATGAAATTCTTACTGTGCATGGAGAAAGAACAAAAAAGCAATGGTTTGGGACTGATTAGTATGTGCTGTGGAGATGGAGGTCAGAATTTGATGGGCAAATCTTAGACTTAAACCTAATGAGGTAAAGKTACAGTGTTTTCAGTGGTTGCAATAGGAGCTGGACTAGAACCTTATTGGCAGCAGTCATAACAGAGTATTTTTTTGCTGAGTAATTTTTAGCCTTGATCAGCTCTGCCAGGCAAACTGTTCAACTGTTACCAAGAAAGAGCCACAGGACTACAGCACTGAGGAAAATATTCCTCTCATAATTTTGACATGACATATAAACCAGAGCAAAATGATATAAAGCTTTAAATCTAGGTCTAAAGAGCAGTAGGTCAATCTGAAACATGGACTTTAATTGAGGAATTTTTTTTTTTTCTTCTGGATTTCGTGACTGAGCTTTTATAGGAGATGGTTAAGCCTTTTCCAACTGTTGTATCATTGCAGGGAACCCGGAACACAACTGAATTTGGAAAGAGATCAGAAAATGCTTCCTTTTTTCCCCTCCCCATCCTTCCTTCTCTGAATGGATTTTGTGTATTATATTATTCTTTCTGACATTTATTTCCTTGGCATTTTTCCTCTTCATAGGAATCATCATGTATTCATTCTCTTCATTCATTTAAACACTTGAGGGTATATTTTGCACCCATGTGCAGCAATATAGCTGTGAACCTCACATTTATATTAGTGGGAAATGTGCAGCTAAAATCAACCACAGTGGGTGCAGTTACTACCCTTGGCTGTAAAAYGGATTTGCACATTCAAACAGGAATTATTTCCGCTGGAGAACTGGAAAATCAGAGAGGTTGTTACATTATTTTATATTAAATTAAGAGTATCTTAACATTTTTTTTAAATGTGTTTTGAATTGAGAAATCCACCGTCTATAGAACCTTTTATTTTATGTTGCAATGTAAYGTTTTCAAATTTAGGTGATGTTTTAAGCAAGTAAGCTGTCTTTCACTTGGCAGCTCCCAATACTCTACTTCCTATAAGATTTAGGAAAATATGTTAATGATTATTATTTGATGGTAAGTTAATATCTTTTTGAATTCATGGTGAAGAATCAGATGCCCCTTTCAGGTTTTCTGATGTAATTGTGGATGGATCCAAACATTTGCAACTGTTTTCTTAGTCCTCCTGTAACTCTGCTTTTTTTGTCTGGTCCCTTTTCCTCTCGTTGTATCATGGCTCTTTTTCCTTCTGACAGCAAAGCTCTCGTAGAATAACAATATCTGAAATAAACAGTGAGAGCAAAAAATTTCTGAAAGCTGGGAGGTGTGGTAAGCCTTGAAAAGTAGGTAAAGGTGGATGTTTGCAGAAGTGACARTATGGACAAGGAAGATGTTTCTCTTCTCTGGTTATTAAACTGGTGATGAGACAGTGTTTGCATATTTATCACATATTTTTCTACTTATTGCTTCTGCTTCTTTGATACTCTTTGCCAGTKTGAATAAGTGCATCCATCTCTCACTTTATATTGCTTTCTTGCTGTGTTAGATGAAGGTAAGGAGCGTCAGAGGGTTTAAGAGCTCTAATTTGCTGTCTTCTGTTAAGCTGTTAAACTGATATCCATTATATACTGATATCTGTTATACAGCAAACAACCATAAAYGTTGCAGTTGGCAGATATTTATGTGTAGAGGCGTATGTACCAAAATGAATTATAACTTGCCCTTAAGAGTTTTAAACAAACTTAGTGGAATATTGCCATACATTTCCATAAATCCTTGCTTTAGACAGAAGGCAGCCAGTATCTAAGACTCCTCATTCCAAAGGATGTTTACATATCAGATTTCTTCACTGAGAAAGCAGAAGTGGAGACTTATCATGGCAGAATGGTCAGAAACACAGCAGACAGTTCACAGAACATTTTCACTATAGTGTGGATACCTTCAAGATCAAGTTCTGTCACTCCTAGAAACAGAATCAATTTAACTTTTAGTGTGCCTCTAGTACTTCTACTGGATTTTCACAGAATGTGGTGGTGCCACTGGTGAGCATCCTCCATGCTCCTAGCTCCTATTATGGCTAAACACTTGCAGTTCACACATGTTCATTAAACAGGGGTATCACAAGAAATAAAAAAGAGTTTCAGATCCCTGCCAGGATGTGARGTCTCTTGCTGGTCAATCCCTACCCTTGTCTAGCCAGTTATGTGGGAGGGATTGTCTGTGTTGATGCTTAGACATGCTAGAGTTAGGTAGCACATTTATACCCTTTATATTTAAAGATAATTCCTAGAAGTCAATGTACATGTTTTTAAAAAAGTTGAAACCAGTTGTATTTGATTTCCAAACTCTTCCCTTCTGAGCACTGCTGGAGATATGACACATGGCTAAAGGAACTAGATATGGCCATCCATATAGAAACCAACACCACTTGTTACAGATTTTAAATGTTCTGTGTCCTTCACTGTGTAATTCTTGAATTCTTTTTTTTTTCACACCTGAAACTTCAGTTCTACAAGGAATTTCCATTCTGTGCCATGCTGTTCAGAAACTGTTTTTACCTGATARAAATGCACTTGAGGGCATCTTCTATTTGTGGAGATGTTTAAGAGTTCTTGAACTCCAAAATGTGTGTCCAAAATGTGCAGATGGGTTCTGCCCCTGTTCTGAGGGAGATGGGAGTCACAGGTCTCCAGCAGTGTGCCTGGGAGCCTAAGCTACTGCAGTCATTTTTTCAGAATCCCTTTTTAGAGATTGGTCTTTATAATGATAAATCAAAATGTCTATGATTTATGGTGAAATAGTTATTTTTAATTCTGAAATATGTCCAAATTCACGAAATATTGTCACACAGAACCTTATTGCTAAATGGGGTAGGACACAGAGGAAGGTCATACTCCCTTAAAATATCTTCATGTTTTCTTTCCAAGGGACTTTAAACTTTTAAAATGCTATCTATCTATGGAGCTGACAATTATCTTTTCTCCAGAAGATTTCTGGAAAGATTATAAGAACAAAAATTCCCTTCAATGTTGTAGATATCTGATGAATCCTGAGTGATGATTACCAAATTTAGACATGACACTTATTTTGATTGTTAGCTAAATTCTTCTGACAGGATTTTTGTATATAGAAATGAAAGAGTTCCTTTACATTTATGTGTCATAAACCTGTCAAACTTTTTGTAAGTATGCTTGGCTAGTTCATCTTTTATCCTAACCCTGGCATATTTCTTTTGAAAACATTACAAATGAAAACATGACATTCTAATTTCCTTTTTTATTAATATTATTATTTTTGTTTATGAACATTCTTTGCTGCTTTCCAAAATCTGCTCCATTTTTAATTCTTTTAAGGCATAATTTTACAATTTTAATAGAAGATATTTCGTTTTATCTGTAATTAAATCCATAACTTGTTATTCTCAGAAGGTTATTATGGATTGTGACTTGACTGTTACAAAAAATTACTTAAAGGGGCTTCTAATATCRATTTAGTGTAAGGATTTAATTTATTATTCATTAATTTTGTATTCATTGTAATAGCAGTAATGATTATGAACTCATTGRGTAGGTATGAGAATGTCAGGCACACTGTATTTCCATAGGAATTCAGTTCATTAGTCATCTTTAGCAAAATTTAAAATACCATTCATGCATTGTTGCTGTCACTTGTTTCTCTTTATAATTCTATACCTTTTATTTTACATGAATATCTTCACATGTATGAGCGATACAGGAATTTAAAAGTTTCAATACATGCCTAAACTCCCTTGTCTGCCCTTCTGGCRGCATAAATTTTAGTGGTTTAAATCAAGATAGCTTCATTCAACTTTTGACAGCATACAGGCTATTTTCACATTTTATTTTAAACAAAACTTTTAAATATTGTCAGTTTACRTTGGCAGATTGTGCTGATTTTTTCATTCATACACTTCTGCTTTTTATAAACAGCTTTCATTTAGCAATACAGAATTCTAATTTTTATTTCAAAATAATTCATAGATTCACGGGACATACGTAATTTCCTATTTTAAAATGGGAATTAATATTTTATCTTTGTCGCCTTTGTATATTCTGAAGTGTTCAGGATAGAACTGTAATGATTTTTTCCTATAAATACCTCAGGTGCATCTTTGTAGACTTCCTGTATTTCTGAGACTTCATCCTTTGACTGGTAAATGATTCTGCTCATGTTAAAAATGAGTTGACTGAATGCTTGAGAAGAAAACAAGTGTGTTTTGCATCGCACCAACTAATTACAGTGGCTGCCTTGCAGCTCAGTGTTGAATTGGACTTGTCCTTCTGAGCACGGACCCAATCAGTCATGGTCACTGTTGTGTCAGCTAACTCAATTCTTTGTAATCAAATTTAAATGTGAGAGTGGATTTCGTCTCCTCTAACTCAGGTGTCTTTGGTTTCAGCTGCTCTCAGTCTAAGCCAGCCCGCCCTGGCTCCTGTCACAATCAGTGCGGTGCAATAAGTGCTTCCAGAGGGTGATTCCCATCCCATGAGAGGTGTCAGTCTCATCTGGAGCTCCTATATCTCATCTATCCCACACGTGTCTGTCACTCTTATGATTGGTGTCTAAGGCAGGTCAAGTACGTATCATCCCCCTGAGGATCCTGTTCTTCACCATCAGCTACAGCAGGAGTCTTGCTTGAATTTTGGACTAAGCAGCATCTTCCCCTGARAGCAAATCCCTCCCGTCTCTTTCAAGCATCTTTAGAGGACATTTTARAATTAACATGGGTATAGAAATCTGCTGCTAAGGGAAGGACAGCATTTTCTGGAGCAAGGTATTTCCACTGTCTCAAGGTATTTCCRCAAAGAGGATGGGCTGTGTCTCACCAAACCAGCACAGTCTGGTAGCAGTTTGGGCACTGAGCTGTGCTCAGGCTATTGAAAGCTCTTCCACAAAAGTGGTGTTTTCTCATGGCCTTCAGTCACCTCTGCCCACCCCATACTGATATCTTAGGTGCTTGGGTCACTTCAAAGGGCATGTGCTGCTGTGTTTAGTCAACAGAATAAATACATGGAGGAAAAGGGCAAAGGGTAAGAYTTTGTTGCCAGTGGCTTTTTAAAGTAATTTTCAAATGGTTTATTCTACTTCAGTGCACATCTAGCTTCTCCTAGGAGCAAACTCCATTCACTTAAAAAAATTAAGTAGTGCACTTAATAACCCTTGTACAGAAATGACTGTAGCAGTTTCAGTTCTGCAGCAGTCGTTGTCTGACTCCTCTCCAAGTAGGCTGCTATTTTTTGGCAAGTGAGGTTTGTGATGGAAGTAATGTCACCAGTGTGCACATCAGTGTGTGGGAACAGCAGGTCTTTTTGAAAGATGTTTTCTGGTAGGTTCCAATTGATATTTAAATTGATTTCTTTTAAAGGCTACCTTGGTTTTCATATAAACTGTCATTTATTTTTACCTTTCTCCCCCAACCTTGTTTTCCTTCCACCCCTGCAGAAGCACTTTGCAATATTGTGGCCTGCAGCATCTCTGAGTGTTCTTCTAGAAGCGATTCTACAAAATTATCTAATGTAGATAAATAATGCTGTTTTCTACCCAGACTGTATGTGTGTAAGCAAATCTCTGTCTAAATTGCTGACAAGTGCAGCAAAACACAACAGTGCAACTTGAAATCCAAAATGCRTATATTTGGAAATTCTCCTCTCAACTTGCTCCTGATCCTTGGCAAAGGCTCTTGTGCTCTTAAAAGATAAATAATCCTTACTTTGTCCTTTCCTGACAATGTTTTCAGCAATAAAGGCAAGGAGATCCTTTCAGGGGTTAACTAGATTGCAACTTGAGTCTCTGCTCATTATCACACCATAGTTTTCCCATTGTGTTTGGTTTACCTTTTAGGACAAACTTTGGTTTGTCTATCCCCTTTCCTGGATATTGAAGAAAAATTTGGCACAAAACAGGCTCCCAAGGAAAACTATTCTTACATCATTCTTACACAAACCTTYTGGAGGGGTGTGTCTAGGTCATCCTCTGTTAGGGAGAGTTTTGGAGGTTATCAGAACTTCTGCTGGATCTTCTGGTTTGAGCTTTGTTTAAAAAAAAAAAAAAAACCCAAAACACAACATTCTATTTGGGGAATGAGGGAAAGRGATATTCCAATTGAAGAGAAAAAATATTGCAGTGTATGTAATACTGTCAGCCCTTAAACTTAGACCCTATCAGCCTCATAAAGTATGCAACTTTCTCCTTTTTATTTGTGCCACTTCCTAAAATATCTACGGTGTTATCAAACAATCTTTTTCATTATTTTAAGAATAATTTYAATTTTAGTTGTGAATAAAAATTTCAAGGAATCCCATTTTGGACAAATCTTAATTAGCAGCTTTAAATGTCATTGCCTTTAAAAAATAAGGGAAAAGCCATATGCTGCTAAATCACAGAAGTGATAYTTGTCACTTTTACTCGATGTGATTTYCAATTTTTCAGTATTTTCTTGTGATTTTTCTCAGCTTTAATAGAGACAATATTACATGTCATGTTGGTTGAATTGTAACTGAATCATCTCCCTGTTACAGGCAAAAGGAGTCTGAAAGTCCCCAGCTGAAAAATTTATACATTCTCTGAAAAGTACAGAGTGTGACTCTTTACAGCACTGACAGTTAAAACTTCRCAACCTATACAGCTTTATTAACAAGTTAAAGATGTTTTTCACTAATGAAGTTGTTCTTTTTTTTTTAAATTTATCTTTTACCTAAAATAAGCTAAATCTTGATTGTAGATAAACTTAAATGACATATTTTAATCCACTATATGCAATTTCACATTGCTGTGAAAGAGAAATCCACACTAGAAATYGTCTATGTATGCTTCTTTTTCACAGCATATATGGGTAATAGGGGATTTTTTTTCTCAATAAACAAAAGCAAAATCTCTTTTCATTAGRGATATTTACTGATATATTCCACCATTTTTCCAGCCTTTATTAACTACWTTGGGAACTTACGCAACCAAGTGATTTGTCAGCATGTCTCTGCAGGCACTTAGGCTTAGATGTCTTAATTTGAGAACTGAATKCCACCCATACCTTCTTCTGAACTTGGTGCCCTGGCTTCTCAGCTATGAGCACCGAAAAAGCTGGCAATGTTTATTAAGTCTAGGTCTTCCCTGACTTTTCTGCAGAAACTCTGAGAGGCACATTTCTGAGGGAATAAAAATAATTACCTAAATAAGTGCTCATTTATGATTTTCTGTCAGTAATTAAAACATTGACAGTTGCTGGATGTTAAATAGTGATGAAGTGTCATAAAGGGGTATCCTTAAATTTTAGGAAGTTCAAAGAAGCAAAAGGGCTTTTTTAGGTGATTCTTTTGCCTGTGATTTTCCAATAACAATTGTTTGAACTTTCATTAAGCATTTGTACCTGGTTTCCAGCAAGGTGTTTGATTTGACTCAACTAAATTAACAGTTTTCTTCTGGCCATAGTATTTGAAACTTTGACATAACTTATTAGTATTATAGTTTTATCCCTTTGTCAGCATTTCAAACGATAACAATAAATATCTGTAAATTCACAACTCAGATTGCTATTAGTATAGACTRAAGCTTGTGATGTAGATTGAAACTTGTTAAAAACATATTTTTTCACATTTGGGTTAAAAATTAAACTGAATTTAATTCTGTCTATTAAATCTGTCAAAGAAACATTCTAAATTGCTGATTTTAGATAGTGGAAAATGCAGGAATCTGTTCTAATTTTTTTAATATATATTAAATGAAGTAACAGAAACRGTATATGGAATCAATAACAACCACAGACACATATAAATTACTTTATACAATATGAGACCTCTGCTTTTTGTAATTTCACTATCAAGATGTCATTTCGTTGTCCAGATATTTCTATTATTTCACTGTTTCAACATCCTACATTTATTTTTAAATGCCTCTCAATTGCATTTCTTATTTCCCACTCTTATGTGATTTWTATATTTCATCTCTCTGTGCTAGGAGACACACAAGATGCAGTAATAAGCACATGCAATTGGATAGATTATCTCACCCTTAGGAGACACACCATTGCTGTGCAGAAAATATCTCCATGCTATGTTTTGTCTTTCCCTTCCCTGGTCTGGTTTGTATGAAATCAGGAGGAGATTATATGGATCAAATTAACAATGTTTTATTTATGTGGGAGGCATCATTAAAGTCAGGACCAAGGTGGCCTTTTTTTTTCTGCCATGCTCAGCGGTAGCCTAATCTGATTTCCATCAAAAACCGTAGAGCTCAACTTGAATTGTTTGTTGAATATATCTATTAATGTTCACAGACTTTTGCTCTACAACTACTTGAATACTTTTTGTGGGTTTTTTATTCCSTCTGGCCTGCACTACACAGACCACAATGCAAATCAATATGATCAGTTCTTCCTGACTCATTTCTACAGATAAAATCTCAGTCTCTTCTCAGGAATGCACTTGGTCAGGGTGAATATATGGATTCACCATTTTCCTGTGCCTTAGCAAGTTTATACCTTTAATCACAATGCTGGTAAAGCACTGGGAGGAGATTCTCAACCTTTCCTCCAGAAGCTGTTGGACTTTGCGTGGAATAATGGAACATTCACTGACCTGGAGTGCATGAGAGCAAAGGGAACACTGCCCTGTAGCAGTCTGATGAGYCATCTCCAAGTTCTTCTTTTTGTTGTATATTTAATGTAAATTAGTGAACTATTCACTGAAAAAAAGAATTGAAACTGAATTCTCTTTGCTGGTCAAGGAGTGTAGCTACACCATCCACTTGTGAGTATGGTCCTTTTTGATTGATCACAATAATTTTTCCACTTTTGGGGGATATTTTTCATCTGACAGCAGTGTMGTTTCTTCAGCTCTTACATAATATGTGCTTAGCATTTATGCATTTTTAGAGGCCTTGGCTCCATGCTTTGGAGGGGATCCACTTACTTGTTTGTTTCTCAGTTGCAAGGAAGGTCAAAAAGTAATGAATAAATGTCAAGAAAGATCACTTATGAGAAGTGGATGCTCTGCATAATAAACATTAGCACATGTTTAACAAAAAATTTCCTCCAGTAGAAGTCATTCCCATATTAATTTAATCCTGCTGTCTAAGATAATACAATCTCTTTGAAACAGTCTTGATTCTCAGTGCACAGGGACCTTTTCTGGATCAGAGGCCAAATTTCCATTACCTGATGAGCTAATCTGACGTGACAGCCTCATATGCAGATGGGGAATCTCTTGTCAATAGTTTTCTTCAGAGACAAAGAGAAACAAATGTCTATATTCATTCTCTCACTTCATGCATGAGTAACATTACCTTTCTGTCTCCCTTTCACTCTATTCAGGTAGTCATTGAGAATTTAAATATAAGCTTTTGTGTTTCTGAGTTAGCTTATGAATGCAAAGCTGTTTACAGAAGACTGGCATCCTTGTCTGTTTGTTTAAGTACAGTATGTATTTTGACATGTAAATTTACATGAGGCATATTTAATCAGTCACAATGATATGCTAATTGGATTCCTGTATGAACTGCATAAAAACAGCATTTGAAAAAAAAAATTATGAAGGGAACTTATTACCAGCTGAGACACTTCCTAATCAGTATTATGCATCATCAAAATGCACAAGGATAAAAGTGATAGATTTCCAAGACTTTTGTAACCAATTAAAAAAAAAAAAAAGAAGAACTAAAGAAAAAGCTGTTTTTTTATGAGCAGGCTGAAAGTTAGAAAACAGCAACTGAAATCTATAAATTAGAATGCCAAAAATCTCTCAAATGCCTCTGCAGGTTTTGGATGTTGTTCACTGACATAATTTGTGTTCTGATAAGGTTATAGGTTGATCTTGTCTCCAAAAGAGCACTGACATTTAGACTTCAGCTCTGTCTGCCCTAGGGATTTACTCAAGCATTTTGAATATAGCTTTTTTAAATATATATTTTTATAAGCAACTCTGACTTTTTCAGGTGCCAGTGGTTCACTTTCAGGCAAAAGCAAGCCATGCCAGTATAAACCACCTACAATATATCCACATGTATATCCACTCATTCCTTTTCTGTTTATTTACCGCTGATGCCTGAATTACCCTGGTAATTAAAGTTTTAAAGCAGATAGTTTTAATCAGTTTTTATTTTTTAAATGCACCCCTGGATCTAGTCTTTGGTGATCACATCAGACTGTTTCTCATTCTAATTTCTCTTTTGTGGATGGCTGTGTTTACATAATTTCTAGCATAATACAACATAGGAACAAGTTTAGCACACTTACATTCCCTGGCTCATTCAATTACTCATTTCTGGCCTTTACTGAAAATAGTCTTACTTTCTAATATTTTCTTAGTTCTGACTGCACAAGAAACAGACAATTACAGATGTAGGTAAGGCCACAGGATCTCTAATTTAAGGGATTTGCCTTGGAAGGAAAAGGAAGCCTTTTCCCTGAATTTAGTCCAAGAGTGGGGAAGCAATGAAAATTATGCAAAACATTTAAATAATGAGCTGGAAGCCACCAGTGCTAGCCAGTGGAGGAAAATGGATATATAAGGAGTCTCAGTTGTCTTGCCTCAATAGAGTTTAGCTACCTGCATAGAGCTGAAACTTCAGTTTACTGAGAGTCCTGAGAACAGAGTTCTTTCTGAGGATAAACAGAAAGGAAAAACTGTAATGAGTCTTTCCCAAGAAGTGGATTCCTCAGGAGTCCACACATATCACTCTTCAGGGAGACTGGAAGCCACAGCCTTGAAGCTGACTCTGGAGAGCAGACTATTGGGATTTGAGGTGAAAAAGGGGAAGGGAAAATATTTTTTCTCTCCTTGCTGTAGAAACCTGTCCCACACATCTGGGAGCTGAGCAGCACCAGCTCCAGAAGTGCCAAGCCTGACATATCAGGACACTGACCTGGTGATTGGGGTCTCAAGGTGGAATAGGAAAGAATTCGAAAACTTGATCCTTGTGTGTACTGCTTTTGCACCTTTCAGTGATGATGGAGTGTGACAATATAGACATTCTTGAAGAAAGGAATGTTTATTGCTGTTGGGTGTCCTAACTACCAAACATTTGAATGTACTTGTGGTTCCTCTCATATTCAGTCTTACATTCATATAACCAATAATTCATGTATGTGCATGTTGGATCAGACTTTCATATATATGCAGTTCAGGTGAATGCATATGCAGCCTTTGTATTAATGAACCAATTAGAGGATGTTAGGAAGAGCTTTTCCGTATTTACTGGTAAGGTGGGAGGAAGAGACATGGTATATCAGTGTTTTTGTGGTTTGGGGAATTCCAATGTGTTCTGGTGATAACACTAATACRTTGTGCTGATCATATATAATTTTAATTTTCTAGTTGTTGTCTGAATTTACCCTTTACGAATACATGTGCCAGGAAAGTAAAAGCCTATTTGAAATATGAAATAGGAAAGTAATAGTTTTAATTGGTTAAGATGAAGTATTTTTAAAGTTACCTGGATTTTGCTCTAGACACTAATGTTTTGTTTACAATAGCTCACTTTGATTTTTGGCTGAGGACAGAGAAGCTGAGAAGACAGTGTATGTTTGGTGGCCTTGTCACAGTCTTCCACATAGTAAAATCAATCATTTTGTCACAAATACCTTTAATTTAACCAGCGTCATTTGTGTGACCTCAGAAAAGTTGCCTATGTCTTCTTTTAAGTGGCAAAAACAACAGAAGGCCTAAGACAGAGAAGAAGTTTCCTGAGCTTCAAAAAGTTTGCTGAGAGCTGTGCAGTCCACAGAGGACAGGAGTTCTGAAGCAGAAACTGTGCAATGTGGGGTGATCAAAAATGCATCTCTGGTTGCACAGATGCTTAATATCCACCAGTAAYTGGCTTTTATTTAATATTCCTAACTGTCTGCAAACAGCATTAGTAAATAGTTCCATTTCTTTACTCACTGTAGGCTGTGTGGTGCTCCTGAAGTTGGTGTGTCAGCCTGCTTAGGTGGCAGGAATGTAAACAATTCCTCTGCACACCGTGAAGTGTGGGGAAGGTTTGCTGCAAAATTGAATATTTTGTGGTGAACAGTCTGGATCTCCTTCACCATAGGTAAAGCCAGAACACGTGTGCATTTTTTGTCTGTTGAAAAGTGAGGATGCTCAATTTATGGAAAATTGAACATTGTGTGTGCATRTATAATGTATGGAAAAAATATTTTACCATTTGGATCTTACTGAGATTTCCACAGCGTGGTAATAGCACAAAATTTTTCAGACTTCTTTGTATTCAACACCTCTGCTTCAGCTTCTGCATATTTGTTGCCTGACTGYAATCCTGTTAAAATCTCTATGTGTCATGCTATCGTTTTCTGAGCTGTAAATGGCATTTTAAATGTTGCTATTGRTGGATTGTGTCTAGATAAATGGCATTGATCATTGGCATGATCAGARGGCTGRAGCACTTCTCCTAGGGAGAGAGCTGGGGTTGTTCAGCCTGGAGAAGAGAAGGTGCTGGGGACACACCATTGCAGCCTTTCAGTACCTTAAAGGAGCAAATAAAAATGAGAGAGAGGAACTTTATATGCAGGCAAATAGTGACAGGACRTGGGGAAATGGTTCTGATCTGTGAGAGAACAAGTTTAGATTAGATATTGGAAAGAAATTCTTCCCTATGAGGGTGGTGAGGGATTGACASAGGTTGCCCAGAGAAGCTGTGGATGGCCCTTTCCTGGAAGTGTTCAAGGCCRAGCTGGATGGGGCCCTRGGCAYTCTGATCTGGTGACTGACGTTCCTGCCCATGGCAGGGGTTTGGAAGMAGGTGATCTTTAAGGTCCCTTCCGACCCAGSCCATTCTATGATTCTATGACATGTTTGATGTTCTTATTATTCTGGAAATCAATGATTATGTTATCTGTAAATGTTTCTCTGCAGTCTGCAGTCCTTTTACCAAAGGTGAGGATTGCCCATTGCTGCACCTCCGTGCTCAGTCATAGAGTGCACATGATGTGGCACAGATGTGGCACAGATGTGGCACAGAGGGACATGCCTAGTGGTGGGCTCAGCAGTGCTGGGTAAATGTTGGACTCGATGATCTTAGGGGCATTTCCCAACCTAAACAATTCTCTGATTCCCAGATTCTAGGATACCAAATGTACAAAGGACAATGTGAGTTCCTTGTTGAGTTCTGTGGAGTTTTGGTGTAGAGTTTTCACATTAAAGAAAGCTGATAATCAGATCAGATCAGCAAATCATGAAAAGCAATGTCAGTGAGTTATGACTGAAATACCATTCTACAGAGGAAAATAAATATAGGAGACAGAATGAAAAAAAAAAAAAAAAATATAAACAGGCAATAGAACAAGGAAGACAATGATAGAATTACAATGGATAGAGAGATGTGCTGAATGAGATTATAAATGCTCTGTCCTGTCTGGAGTAATTGTCACATCTATGTTTTTTGACCTCATTAATGACTGTTTGATGGAAGCAGGCAGTCAGGGAACCTGTGGGCAATTCAGCATTGTCCTGAGCGCTGGTGAAAGACTTGATTGATAATGTTTCTCTCAATGAACTGTTTTGCAAGAGAAACCATGTTTTTCTCAGATTCAACGTGCCAGCAAATGCAAAAACAAACAAACAAAAATCTGCTATTACTGTGCTTAATTTCAGAAACAGAAAATCCATTAAGTAGAAATAATGTATGTATTATATTAATATAGCTCAAAATATACAAAAAGAACTGTGAAAAATATCAGATGGGTTCCAGTTCTACAGATTATTTCAAGACATCGTATTAGGAACTCMAACAAAATTCTTTGAATTAAAAACACTTCAGGAAGACCAAAATACAGACAATGTGGTAAAACAGAATGAAAATGGAAGTTACTTGTAGATATGTCAAGGAATCTGAGSTATGTTCAAGAGAAAAATTAGAAAGGATGGTAATGACAAGTGAAATATAAAAATGTAGTAAAGCAGGGAAAAAAAGATCAGACAAGCAACTTACAAAATACTTAGAAACCAACACTAAATCATTTTCATACTCATTGGGGCCAGGAAGCCTTTCACAGAGTCCATAGGATCAAAGGTTTTGGAAAATAGCTCTAAGAAAAGAACACTGTAAGTGGAAAAAAAAAAAAAATTAATTTGATAAGGTTATGCTCACTGTTTAAGTATTTAGCGAGGAAAGAATTCTTCTTTATGAGAAACTCATCAGTGTCTGAAATTGAATCTATGGAATAAATAGAACTGAAAATAATAGGTCACCACTGCCAGATTATAGTTGCTCAAAATACTTCAAACTGCAGAATGAAATTGCTGAGTCAGTAGGTGTCATGGGAAAGCCTCAYCCCTACAGACTGGGACATAGTAAATATGATATTAGTTTGTAGAAAAGGTCACAGAGAAGATTGACAGAAAAGAGAAATCACAAAACCAAGTATTTGTATTTGATAAATTGATATAAATTATTCCAGCTACTAAATCAGTGGGCACGTGGTTTTATAGGGCACATTAAGGATGGCTCAACTTTTGAAAAGGAAAGTTCTGCYTCCCAGCTTCAGGCCTTTGAATTCAGTGACAATTGTGTGTTGGAGAGAGATACTGTTGATAATGGCTCCCATGGAATTCCAAAGGCTTTCATCAATCTCTCTCAACAAAGAGCTGAGTTGCTCTGGGATAATWGGGAGGTCTTCACATGGATAAATAGTCGGTAAAAAGAGAAGTAGATGAGGGTAAGAATAAATGTTCCATTTTCACAATACAGAGGTATCGCCAGCTGAATTCCACAGAGGTTTGTGCTCTTCAACAGATTCATAAATGATGTGTAAAAAGGACAGAATAACTTTGGGAGGATGTTGTGATATTCAAGATATTCAAGACTAGGGCTGACTGTGTATCATTGAAGAAGGACATATGAGTGACTGGGCAATAAATTACCAAATGAAATCCAATTTTTATAAATGTTATAGGATACTTAGGGGTGAAAAACCCCTCAGTCCTAACATTGCATATACAGTGATGGACAGTGAGCTAACTGTAAGTACTCAGGAATKACATTTCTGGGTTTAATGTATAGTTCTATGAAAATGCCAGTTCAGTGGCTCAATAGCAGCAACGAAAGCAAATTAGATGTTAGGGAAGGAAAGWGAGAAAAAAAAGAGAAAAGATCATTATGTCATTGTTACAAACCCATGCTGTGCCTGAGTTCCTAAATGCATGAAGCTCTCTGTTCCACTCCCCTCCAAAAAGTATATTATTATGGGCAGAGATATAGAGAGGCGTGACAAGGAAGATCAAAGGTATGGAACATCTGGTGTGCAGGGAAAGATTTAATAGAATAGGAGTCTGTTTAAAGTGATATGACTGATGGAAAGATTTGAAAGAGGYCTGTAAAATCATGACTGACATGGAGTCGTTGTGCAGGGTTTGATTTTTTCTCTCTTCAGAACAGGAACTAAGGACCATCAACTTTGTAATGTTTTATATAGTATATTTTATGTACAACTTTTATATAATATATTTTATATACAACATCCTYATTGTGTGGAACCAAGCTGAAAACAATCACAGGAGCTTTGCAAAAAGTGCACTATCAAGGAAAGACCTTGCCAAAGGTTTTTTTTTTAACACTAAAGTTTATGTTGTTAAAAAACCCTGATGCACAAGTTACTGTAAGAAAAAAACATTAATTTCTGAAAGGCAAAACGCCATCTGTGGCTCAGAAATTTCCAGCGCTGTTCTGGAAATTATTTATACTAGGCCCCATTTCTGCATGACTTTCCTCAGTATTTAGGATCAGTCATTGTTGGGGATGGGATTTTCAGCAAATAATTTATGATATCAGTTGTTTTACCAGGTGTCAGACTTRCTGTTTTCTTCATGCTTTTTGGCTTTTTAGCACTGCATTATTGCATTTTGGGTCTCTGTATTTAAGGGATGTTTACATTTGCAGCTTGATATCGTAATAACAATTTAGATTAATTACTGCATTCTTACGTGCTTCTAACAGAATAATGCTKTCTTGGATGCTTGGTCCAGATTTAGTTCTCCTTGAATTTATCTAAAATCAATGAAGTAACAATAGTAATGAAGTCTCCTTTAGGATATTTTTTTCCTCCATTGATTTCAAAGACTAAGATGTTACAGAGATGTGAATGTCAAAGCTACTTCAAACGAAGTAGCCACAAGGCAGTTACATATTTTCAAATCATCGAACCAGCACAATTTGCAGAGGAAGAGTAGGTGCAGAGAACACATAGGAGGATAAACATCAGTGAGAAATGGAGAGGAAGGGACTTTGGAGCCTTTCAGTTTATGCTGGCAGATGGGGCAGAACATTTGTCTAAGGAGCCTTAATACGAAAATAGACATTAAAATTATGCTGCTTTTCCTACTTAAGACAAATCATATGCTACCTTTTTTTTTTTTTTTTTTCCTCAGGGAAAGTATCATATGTCGAAGAAAAAGTAGAATAAATTAGTATTTGGATATATGGGGTTTACATGTGTATTTCCCGGGTGTGAAAATTTCATTAACTCTTCTTTAAAAATACGCTGAGGCTTCCTGAGTGCACCAGGCTTAGCCCACATAAATCAGAATTTCTTCTGGACCCCGTGAAGTGTTTGGTTTAATCTGACTATCAACCAGGGTATTTACAGAGGAGAGAGATGACAACTGWAAGCAACTGGATACAAGTCAATGGGAGTAATAAAAAAGCCCGAGGGTGTAGCTGGGGTTCTGTGATTTCACAGCCATGAKTATTAATTGCTGCAATTTTATTTTAAAATCATAATTATATTTGTGATAGACATATGACTTTCTGACCTATAGATTATTTTGTTACAGATTTTATTAAGAATAATATGTGATATAGGACGTTTTGTGTCAGAATTCTTGTTTGATGCATATAGATAYCTATAAATGAGAGAGTAGTGGTGGAAATGCATTTTTTTCTAYTATCATTGCTAATTTTAAAAGACCACTGGATGTCCTCTTACACTGGAAGCAAATGGTTGGTCCTGTAATAATGGGTGGAATACTCATTTCTGGGCTATTCTTTGTGGTCTGAATGATAAACAAAGAGAACCCATCTCTCTAAAAATTCACAAAATACAACAAAAACAGCCATTTTTTGTCGCTGACATGAGGATGCCACAGACAGTGGAAAGAAAGRTAACCTTTAAGCTACTGTAGATGASCTACAGAGACTTCAAGGTGGTGGGAAGTTACTTTCTATTTTAATTTACAGAAAGAACTCACAAACACATGGAAAACTTCCATAAAATCTGGAACACCAGAGCTCGTGTCTTGGGAATTCCCATAACGAAAACTGACTACCTTTCTAGACTCTAGAGATGTGTGACTTGTGTTTGCTCACTATATGAGCCTAGTGTACTAGCCATRATTATCAATAATATTTAGTATTCAGGCTTGAAGTGGAGTATACATGGATATAAAAGAGAGTTTAATTAAGCACAATAAATACTAATTTTTAGGAGCGAAGATAACAGTGAGCATTYTTGTACAGCAAATATTTTAAATCTTAGTTTAATTTCTATTTTTAAATGTAAAACATTCGGGGGTTGTTGACTTTCAGCCTGCTGATATTATTTTTTATCTTAAACAAAGTACCCACTTCAGGAGTTTGAGGCACACACCTGTATASAACATCGCTCTGGGAGAGATGGCAGGAACAAGCCATCAACAAGGCAGGAGCAAGGCATCATCCTTCCACAGCCTCTCCATGCAAATATCAACAGCTCCTCCATGCTCACTAATGCAGGGGATCAAGCCCATGTTCCCTAATTCTGACAAGGGGACAATCAGGGCTTTCAGGTYGCATTCTTGAGGCTTACCACAAGCAGGATTATCAAGTCTGACCTGGCCTTCATATTTTATTTCTCTGCTGGCWGATTTTGTGTGTTGGTTCCTGTCTGGACATGGGTTAGGGAGCTTTTGGGAAGGTGTTGGTGACCCCAGAATTCAGGCCAAATAGTTCATGTGGCTAAATGAGAAGCACAATCGCCTTGTACAGATCTCAGGCTGAGGGAAGATTCCCCAGAGGACAATTCAGAACACCTAAGTTAAGACACGGCTCTGACTCACTCTGTGTAGGAGGTTCTTTCTCTCCATTCTCTTGCAGAGGTCTTTGAAATTTAACCTCCTCATAAAGGCACCACAAGTTAGATTAATGAGTTAATCTAATTAATCAATTGTTGAACTGTCCAGCAGTGAAACACAGGTTGGTGAGACATGAGGCRGTCGTTACGTGCTTCTTTTGAACCTGTTTTTTTTTTTTGCCAATAGAGACTCAAAACTTTTAGCAGATGTTGGCTAAGTTTATACAGGAAAATTTGAGATTCATGTCTCTCCAGCCATTCATGAAGGGCTAGCACTGCCAGCAAAATTAGAGCAGTGAACCTCAGAGTGCTGTTTCTGCCTTGTACATAGGGATTACAGGAGCGCCTCAAGCAGGGCAACACAAAATTTTGTGCTGCCCCTCCTTGGACTTCACCTCTTATGCAGTATTTAATTCCTGAATCTTTGTAAAAGCAATCAATGAATAGACTTGTAAAACTTTTTTTTTTTTTTTTAAGTTCCTTGTTAGTGTAAAGCTACTCTGACCACATTAATGCAGTATTTTCTGAGTGCTAAAACTGGAAGGCTGCACATTCCCTGTGGTATTGTGTTGTGGCTGGGAACCTGACGCTCAATCCTTTCATTTAGTTTTAAATTAGAGGCAATGTGAGCCAGTTTATGTAAAAATGTTTTAATTAACAGGACCCAGATGCAGCGCCAGAAGTTCTAGTGGAATTTAGAAAAATATACCTAGGATTTAGTCCTCTAAACAGTGGGTGGGTTAGAGCTCTCTGAATTCCTCTGGTGTAACGCGGGCTGGGCCTGTAGATGCTGCTTTGCTGCCTTTTTCTTTTTTTTTTTTTTTTTTTTTTTTTTTTTTTTTTTTTTTGTAAATGAGATACCAACCAAAAGAGA
>NW_026623372.1:1743466-1746055 GCF_030028575.1 Malurus melanocephalus | reverse complement strand
TGAAATTAAGTTATTTTTACCTCTTGAAAGGTGAAGAAACCTATAGATGAGTGTGAATAATCCTTTTGATTCAATCTATTCAAATACTGGACTCAAGGACAACTTCCAGGGACAMCATCAGGAAGTTAAAACTCCTCCAACTCTTCCTTTTCCCTTGATTTGTAAATCCTCACTCCTGAGGAAGGTACCACTAGAAAATTTTTCCTACTATTAATGTAACTTTCTGCTAAAATGGTTGTCAGGGAAAACATTTTGGTGAGGAATGGAGAGAAATTCAAGTCATAAGATATGAAACTAAAATTTTTAGGTTCAGTTTTAAGAGCAGGTTTGAAAGTTGGGCTCTGCCTTCTTTGCCTCTGCCGTGTGACAGAAGTTGCACTAAGCTTTGATTAATTYGTGCTAAAGCCTGGCACAGATTTGGCACAACTGACAGCAGTGTAACCTTCAGCAGATTCAATCAGCCTTCCCAAAGAGGAACCAGAAACTCTCAYGGCAGCAGTGGATCTCTCTGCCATGAATTCTAAAGACGAATGGCGAGAGCAGGGTATGATTCTTTTTTTTTTCTTTTTCTCATTAATGGTGGAACAAACAGAAAAAGGTCCCTTGAAAGTTAAAGCTTAGCTGCTGCAGAGTGTCCTCATGTATTATGAGTGAGAAACAAAGGAAACTGAGAAACTTCAAAGCTTTCTGTGGCATTCAGAGCTTTCCATCTTCAAAGCACCTCTCCCTTTTGTAGTTCTGCTCTGGGTTTAATTAATACATTTTAAATATTGTTACTGTAAACAGCGTCATCTTTGTTTTCTACCCAGTTCTTTTTCAGAGTAATTTAAATTATTTTATGAAGCTATCTGTCATCTTTATTTAGTGCCTCTTAACCTCTTTTCTTTTACAAATGAGTAGTCACCTCCAGTTGAGATTAAAACAACACTGGAAAGGGGTGTATGTGCATGTGAAGCAGTCCAGGAAAAAAAATGCTTTGCCTGCCTTTTATCTATGTTCTCTAAAGTAAAAATAGACATAACCCTCTCAGTTCATGTACTAGCAATATTTTAATATTTTAAGATGGAAAAGAGATTTAGAAGTTACAATGCATCTCTTTTTCCTTAAGAAATCTAATTCTAGACAACTACATGAGAAAAAAAAAGTGTGAAAATTACACATCTGCATACTTGTAGTCTTACTATTTTGTTCATGCTGTCATTAATTATTATCACATGTATTCTGGGGATTTGGACATGGGGAGAAAGAGAAGAGAGGTAGACTAGAAGAAGTACAACATTTTGCATCTTATGAAGCTTTTTTTGTCTGTGAAGATTGTAGAAGTTTTATCTAATAAAATCACAAATTTTTTTCTCCTGCAATGTTGAGGGGAAAAGGAAGAATGTAATATTGAGGAAATGTCATTTTGCCAATTAGTTGAAATACTGCCTTGTAGTTGACTGTAAGAGTCCACATGGAGTGATTGTTTTATAGTAATATCACAATAGTAGGCATTTAGTATTTTTTTTTCTGTGCTTATTCCCTGAAAATAAAAAGAGGGAAAATAAGGTAAAGTGAGGAAAAACATAATAATATTTTTCGACTCTGGCAAGTGACATAAATGTGATTGTGCTCTCACAACTGTGAGTTGCCAGTCTCATTTCAGACCCCATCACACAATTGTTACTGTGCCACCCTTGAGGCAGAGAAGAGGCGTTTTTAATGCCTGTGTATGATTTCAATCTCACATCCTTCCAAAACATAATCCTTCTTGCCCTCTAGAATGTGAAAGAACTTGAGTCAGAGGGCACTGAAGCTAATGAAAGCTTTCCTTTTGACATCCCTGGCCCTCGGTTCAGGCTTAAAGCACACAATGATTGCTKCTACCTTTAATTCCTTTTTAAGTCCTCTTTTCAAATCATGACTCATCTCTTCCCTCTCCTATCTGAATATCCTCTGCTGTGGTCACTGCACACGTAAATGGCAGAGTCCCCAGTGCCTGGAAAGGAAGAGAATCGAATTTTAAATGCAGTCTCATTGGAGAAACAAGCTCCAATGGGAATAATTTATATAATATGAATATTTTTAGTTGTGCGAAAAATCAAACACTTTTGCATCTTGACTTTCTGTGTTTGCATGTGTATGTAGTGATTTTTTAGCTTGATGTCAACATTATTGCAAAGAAGGGAAAAAACACATACCAAAAATACCATGTTTGAACATAGAAACATCAATCTTTGTTTCCCAGACTTGTGTCAGGCAAGCACTCACTAGTCCTACCTGCTCCTGCAAGGTTTTAGGGAAGTTATAAATGGATAATACAAACACAACACATGTTTCTATTACTAATGGAAAATAAAATGACACATGTATTTTGAGCTGAGTTTGCTTTGTGAATGCCATTTATTCACAATTTGTCTATTTTGTCTTCTTAGTTACACAGCATCTGGTTTGTATTCATCTCTTGCCTCTTACTGCAAGTTGCGGTAATTTTAGTTCTTCTGTGTTAAAATTTCCTTCCTTCCTTCCTTCCTTCCTTCCTTCCTTCCTTCCTTCCTTCCTTCCTTCCTTCCTTCCTTCCTTCCTTCCTTCCTTCCTTCCTTCCTTCCT